>NC_134689.1:285967689-286267689 GCF_050947455.1 Rhinoderma darwinii | reverse complement strand
GTTAATACTGGCTATGATAGAATGGTAAATGCACAATTTACAAATTACCTCTAACTAAACCCTAAAGGGCCCTTCATGAAAAGACTGCAAATCCTACATATGTACCCAAAAAGAAGGATAAAGCGCTCAGCAGATATATAAATGATAGCTTTATTAAATATATAATCAAATAACAATAGTATCTAAAGCACAGTTAAAAATGTATGAAAGAGCTAGATGGACAAGATGGAAACAGAATGTCCAGAGACACATAAAAATAATACACCTCAACATCCGTTACCAGGAGCATATCCTAGTGTATATGTGCACACATACCAGATAATACCAGTTATAACATATCTAGACAAAAGTAATTTGACAAAAAATTATGCCTAACAATAATATGCATATTTGAAACACAAAAAAGAACCCCACCAATGACCAAGGATATCATGCTGGGTGCATGCAAGGGGGTATCAAATATATAAATAAATTATAGGTGACATGATATCAGGGATGTTAACAGGTTTCTCTGACCAACTCTGTAAATACAATAGTGTGCTGCTGGAAGGTTAAACAGTCCCTAGAGAGTCTACCAAACACCCAAACGAACATGCAACCAGTCTGCGATGCCAACTCATTAGTATACACTAACCCATAAAGATAAAAAAAATTAAATAATGCCAAAGCTGAAAAATATACCCTAAGCTATGCACAAAGAATGAATGTCAGAAACCTATGGATATGATGGAGACTAACAACATACCGTTGGTCATGATGGGAAGGTCCTAGGAAGGAAGGGAGGCAGTAAAACAAAGCACGCCTCGACGTGCCTTTTGTTAATGTCTTATTTAGGAGACAAATAGTGGCTAAAAAGATAAGGATATATAAAGGGAAAAAATCATCAGCCAGTGCCGCAACAACTGAGCCACAGGCAACAGAGGCGTGGCTCAGCCATGTTGGAACCGCCCACATGTTCCGACCGACACAATCAGTGTCATGATGTGATGCCGGGATGTCCATAGGACAACATTCATTAGTGTTCATGGGAACGATGATGCTAAGCAGCACTGGGGAAGCGGCGAGACCCGCACATGCACGGTCCGTACCAGCTATCATAGCACAGGGGAGGCTGCACAAGTAAGCATGGAAAAGGGGGAGGGACGCAGTATAATAGGCTGGAGTGGATGTATATAGCTCCAAATGGCAACCATCATGACTAATGCAATAGAATATAAAGCAATAGCAGCAATGAAATAACATGTTTAAATACATAGTTGACATATACTGAAACAGACATAGTAACTAATATATACATAAACATGCTCAGAAGATGGACCTTCCCATCATGGTCAACGATAAGTTGTTAGTGTTCATCATATCCATAGGTTTCTGACATTCATTCTTTGACTAAGGGTATATTTTTCATCTTGAGTATTATTTTGTATTTTTTCTCTTTATGGCTTAGTATATACTAATGACTTGGCATCATAGACTGGAGGCAGTGTGACGTACTGGACAATGTTTTGCTCTGAAACCCCTTCATGGCAACGGTATACCCGCTGGTTTTTTGGTATCACGATGGTCACCTACATAATATTAGGAAAAAAAGAGAAGATATTCCTCAGCACATCCACAGTGTGTAGTATAAAAAGAGCTTTATTTGGTCATCTTTAAAAGTCCATAGAGGACACAGGCAAGGCGTGTTACCGCCTACGCGTTTCGAAACAGAAGTGTTCGTACTCATAGCAAGATGTAACAAATTTGATACGTGTTTTAAAATCACAGTTAACTAATCCTGACACATCTAATTAAAAAACAGTTCTACACACCATTTTCAGAAATAGATTGAATGTATAAAAAAGTTACAAAAAAGTTACAAAATGTATAGACGCATGTAGAAACCTATGCGATAAGGTTATGCAATGTGTAATTCATATTCTAGAAAAAATGAAGAAAAAGTAACAAAATATAATCTAGAAAATGTCTACTAAATGGGAAATGTGTAAGAAGACACAGTCCCAATATTATCAAATGGGTTTTGAAACTATGCGGAAAGATCTAGACATAAATAAATTGCACCAAAAATGTCAAAGTAATAAGACTGTTTATTGTTAAACTATTTCAATGAAAAAAAATGCAAAATATATCAATTATATAAAGAAATTTTACAAAAACCATAGTAAAATAATTAATATGTATAATTAGGCGCTAAATATGCATGCAGAGTATATAAATATTATGTACAAATTCCAGAATAATAGATATACTTTACACTTGGAAATATAATTTATATATAAGGCATGTTGTAAATTATGTCGCTGACATGCAAAATTGTACAAAACATTCTTGGAATATTACATACATTTTAGATGGTATTTGTTGGCTTAATGATTTTAAGTATCTTGTTTTAAAAAGAAGTCATTAAAAAATACAAATAGGAAAAAACTTTTCCCTTCAAAGCCAAAATGTATTAGCTAGTATAAATATAGGAGATCTCCCCTCCAATTTAACCCCTTGGGGTGATGAGTATCCATTTGGAGGATCCAATAGTCTTCCCTATTAGGCCATGTTCACACGTGGCAGAACTTTTCCGCTGCAAATGTTGGTGCAGATTCAGGGGGAATAACGCAACGAATCTGCACCAACATCTGCATATTTGACAGGTAATTCAGACGTTGCAGATATCCCATCGGGCTTGCCACAGATTTCAGTTTTTGCGTTGCAAAGGCTGATATCTGCAATGAAAATACGCTACATAATGTGCATGCTGCGGAGGGGAAATTCTGCGCCGCAGCCTAATTTCCACACAGTTATTTTCCGCAAAGTTTGCACTAAGTTTCCTAAAAATGTAGAAACAAATGTAAAAAACGGCTGCTGCAGAATTCCACTGCGGCCTGTCTGCACCGGAATTCAACAGCAATTCCACCATTTCTGAACGGCGCTCATTTGCTCCTGTCACACGGTGCTATGTATGTGGACGAGCATTCTATGAAAGCTTGTCTGCCCAATAATTACCCAGTGTAAAAGGGCCTTTAGAGTTAAAACAAGCTTTTCTATGATCACCATGATTAGACACTCATGGTGATCATAGCTCCTTATCTGCCCAGATAACGAGTACACTGGCTCCGTCATCTCTGGGCAGGACCCGTGGACGGAGGGAGAAGGAGTGGGAAGGTGCCCCGACACACAGGGATAGAGCAGGGAAAGAGAGAAAAGTGCAGACTGTTTCATTTTGAGCAGCGCTGCACTTGTAAGCTTAGTTTCATAAAAAAAAGTCAAGGAGGTGTCGCCACTTGTAGAAAGAGCCGACAAATCATCTCAGGAGGCCGGCAGGAATGCGTTGCTACAGGAGACCAGGTGAGTATGGTATTTTTTTTAATCTACTCTTCTTCACTTTTCCTTTTATTAATCTGTAAAATGGCAGCCAGCAAAACCACAACCACAAAAGTTTTGGATTTTAACAAATATGAAACTTTTGGAAAATTTGGACCGAATTCGATTTGTTTAGAATCGATTCCCTCATCTCTACTTCTCAATTTTATTCTAATGGGGCCTCATCATTTAGAACAAAGTGATATCTGGGTCTCACCATTGGTCAATATCTATGCTAAAATTGAAAATGTAATCTACTTATCTTTTATTTGTCTCCTAGACAGTAAGGGCATGTTCAGACGTGGCAGAATTTTTCCGCTGCAAATGTCGGTGCAGATTTGGGGCAATTACGCCACGAATCTGCACCAACATTTGCATATTTGACAGGTAATTCAGACGTTGCAGAAAACACAGCGGACTTGCCACAGATTTCAGTTTTTGCATTGCAAAGGCTGAAATCCGCAGTAAAATTCTGCTTCTTCTCCGCAACAGTCAGTGCATGCTGCGGAGGGAAAATTCTGCACCGCAGCCTATGGTCCGCAGCGGAATTTTCCGCCACGTCTGAACTAACTTTCCTAAAAATTTATTGAAACAAATGTAAAAAACGACCGCTGGAGAATTCCACTGCGGACTAGCCCTAATATAAGCACAAAAGGAGTCAATTCTGTTACTAAACAAGAGATGGAATCAGCCAGAGAAAAGCCTGTGCAGTTTTTAATCAATTCTGTCAAAAATGCCTTCCCTGCTGTGCCTCCAAAACAACTACGGACACCTCACCAGTGAGCCTAGCCTCACAGCTTAAGGCCTTATTCACACTTCAGTGTTGGGTCCGTGATATACGCACCGCATGTCGGCCGCATTTGCCGGACTGAACACAGTTCAGGGAGCCGGTCTCCTAGCATCTTAGTCATGTATGACGCTAGGTGTCCCTGCCTCTCTGCGGGAATACTGTCCCGTACTGAAAACATGTTCAATACAGGACAGTATTTTTTCGGGGAGGCAGGGAGCCCGGCTCCCCGAACTGTGTACAGTCTGGGAAATACGGCCGACATGCGTGAATAAGGCCTAAGAAGCACTGCTCTAAATGATGGGTTATTTAGAGAGCACAGATGCTCTGACTAACTTATAAATACCTTAAAATTACAGGTTTTGTTTCAATGAGAGAAAAATATTTTCAGTTTTTAATAAAAATCTGAAACTTTCTGTCAGGATTCTCAGCTAAGTGGAAAATCTACAGTAGCTATCATTTATTGCACTTGGGAACTCTATCTTTGTAGATGTTTGTATGATAATTCATTGCTGCTTCTGTTTACATAAAACAGGAGACATATCAGTACTTCCTTTAATCTTTTCTAGTGATGAGCGAATTTCCTGAAATTAGTTTTGGGGTCCGAATAAATTTGCCGTGGATCGGAAGTAACCCTATAGTCATGTCAGACTCTCTAATGTCTTATAGGACTGTATCCAAGGGGGATACAGTCCTAGAATACATCAGAGAGTCAAACAAGGCAATCATTGCAATTCCACAAAAAACAAAAAACAAAAAACATACCACCTCCGCAGGTCTCCCGTTACAACGCGTCCCTGTCGGCAGATGAGATCACGTAGCTGTCCCATGTGATCGCTGCAGCCAATCACGAGCTACAGTGGTCACATGGGACAAAACTACCTCATGACCTATCTGACCCATGTGACCGCTGCAAACTGTCAGTCTTTCGACCATATTATATGTTACTGGTTTAATGGGGAATTCCAGAAATTTGGAAAAGTTTAACTTACTTTGAATTAGAGTATGGAAATGGAACAAAATGTTAAAAAAACAACCAAAAGAACTGAAGAGGATATACAGAAGAGATATCCCCCCCGTAAAAGCAAGAGGGCTTATGCCCTCTTTGTGGTGCTGATTTTCACACTCACATTCCCCTGTGGAAACCAGTGCTGTCGGGCAATCGAGCCTTACATGGACCCTGTAATTCTGTCTATCCAGGGACACAAGTAGCAGGGTTTTTTTTTTGTTTTGTTTTTTCTTTTGGTCAGTGGCATTTTAGTTTCAAAACCCAGCATCCTCTCAGTACAATATGGATTTTTTCCTGACTTTTTTTTCCATAGACTTCTCTATAGGACTTAAAAAACAGCAGGAAAAAATTCTGTGTTTTAAAACGCTAAAAAAAGCCTTAGCGAATGGAGGCCTTAGGTTTGCAGTGCCATTGTTTACATCTAAAAGAGATATGCTTTAAAGGAAGTATAAGAGAGAAGACAATTATGTTGTTTTAATAACGAACCTATATAATATAGGTCAAGCATGCCATATGAGTACATATACAAATAAGAATATGAATATAATACGATGAAAAGGGGAGTACAGTACTGATATTCTGAAGAAAAATAAATAAATAAAATAAAAAATATATATGTATATAGCAGGCTTTTATGACATGGCCTATACCCGGAGCAGCCAATCAGCAATTCGTTTTGATAAGTGCAATATTAGCTCATGCACACATTAGTTATTTTCTTCAGTGTGCTATCCGTTTTTTTTAATGGGTAGCACACCGACCCATTCATTTCTAAGGGACCATGCACACATCAGTGTTTTTTGCTGATCCCTGTGCCCGATCCGCAAAACTCAGAGCAGATCCTATTCCTGTCAGTTTTTGCGGACCAGTCTTGCCCATTATATAAAATGGTCGTGTGCGGTCCGTGTTTTGCGGCTGTATACAAGGTCACAGATGTGTGTATGAGGTCTAAGAGTATGAAAGAGAATATCTGATTTGTTGTTTGGACATATTTTTCTTTTGTATGTTGTCCTTGATGATAGTAAAGAAGCCTCACAAACTCTCTAAAACATAACATGTTGGAGAAGAAATGTAATGAAGACGTTATCTTTCCCTTTACTGCTTGCTGTAAAGATTTATATATGCTTCATCAAAATGTATCAAAGTCAGGTTTCCATAACATTCTTACTCTGTTTATTTATGTAGTAAACATATCTTCCAAGATGGACAGTGTCCTGGTTGCTTTGGTCGATTGAGACCTCGATATTGCGTAGGATGAAATAAAGTGCATAAATATTTTCTCCTGGATCCTCTCTGCTTGTTATTGACTTCAGGGTAAGGGAGCGTAATCATTTGTAGGAGTAATTTTTCAGCCTAGCAGCTTAGGAATTAAGGAAAATTGCATGAGAGAATCAGTTTCCTCTAATGGTTTTCATGAAATAGTAGTTCTCAGACGCTGCTAGTGCTCATATAGGTTTTTCATAATGAAGAATGGGCAGCTGCACCCGGTCTGAAGTTGGACTCCTCACATGGAAAGTAATTTAATACCAACTGCCTTTCATAAAAGCCATCTAAATTTTCTACAAATCCAAATTCAATTACCTGAGCAGGAACTAATCAGCGACTATACAAGTGTTTTGTTAGTACCTGGGAAACTGCTCAAAGCAGAAAATCCATGTCTCTTTTATACATTTTTATCCTGCAGGGAGGCCTGAAAATATATAATCACAACCCTGACATGAAAGTTTTCCGCTCAACATTCTATATCCTTCATATCTTCCTCGACACACACCTTAAAAGAGAGGTAGCGCAGTGGGAGAAATAAAAGCCCAGGTGGCCTTGGGAATATGAATAATACCATGTTATCACTGAGCAGAGGCAGAGGAACTGCTGTGGAATTGAACACAATAGGAGAGAAGGCATCTGTTTAAATCTGCTAGTGTACATATGGAAATGTTCTACTTGTCATTCAATTGATCAGTTTAAAGGCATCTCCCTGTTGATAAGACCTTTTAAAAGGCAGCATTTAAGGATCCATCAATTTTAAAGTCCTGTCTAAGCCGACAAGAAGGCAGAAAGAATGCACACACCAACCACAACAATTTTATTTAGCAACTCCAACTCTGTAACACGAGATTATACACATTAATGAAGCAAAAGGTGCCATTTATGTTAGTGCTGCTCTAATATAATATTGCGTCAAATACGCTATTTACCTATAACATTGCCAGCAGATCCTAATTGCTCTTACTGCAATGATAAAAGGAAAAGGTCGGATTGGACTTTGTGAACACTCTCTTCTACCGTGTACATACAGTGCATTCAGTATATTTACATTCAGTTATATACATGGCTTATCGTGTTACTGGGTACTCTCACAAAAGTAGAAAAGTGGTATAAAAGTAGAAGCTTGAATTTCAGTTTTGTTAAATTGTATTGATGGGGTAAATACAACAGAGTAAATACAACAGTGGTGTTCTTCTAATCTGAGTACTACTAATTTAATTTTACGGAGACTAGGTTAAAAGTTAAGAGATTTACACTATCTATACAATAGAAAAGTTGTCTAGACTTCTCCTTTACATGAGGCCCTTCTTGTGATCAGGTGATCACATCAGACGCGACAGCTGAATCCTCCAGTGATCAAACGTTATTACCAGAGGAAGCTGTCATATTACAGTACATGCCTCCTCCAGGAAGTTAGCTGCCTTTGCAATGGCTCTCTTCTCTGACTCATAAAGGGGGAACCTGTTTCTGGACTTCAGTTGGATCGTTTGAATGCCCCATTTACAATTGATGAAATTCAGCGTGTCATCAAATTGTGCGCTAGGCATAAAGCTCAAGGCCCCGATGGCTTGTCCAACGATTACTATAAGATCTTTATAGAAGAGTTGTCACCATATTTGTTACGTTTATATGTCTCCTGGCAAACCTATAGCTCTATTTCTACATTGAGTTCTGAAGCTATTATTTCCACTTTGCCTAAACCAGGGAAGTCTCCAACTAAACCAGAGAATTTTAGACCTATAACGTTGTTGAACTGTGATTTAAAAATAAATTCCAAGTTGCTAGCTTTTTGATGATTACAAGAGGTCGTTCCTACTTTGATTTCTCCGGATCAAGTGGGATTTGTAGCGGGCAGGTAGTCTAGGGACGGTACACAGCGTATGTTAGACCTTTTGCAAGTGGTTGAGATGTCCAGGGTCCCGAGTGCATTCTTGTCTTTAGATGCAGAAAAAGCATTTGACAGGGTGCACTGAAGTTACTTGGATGCTGTCCTTTCTAAATTTGGGTTTGTGGGAGACATCAAAAAGGCTATTATGGCTCTATATGTATCTCCCAATGCAAGAGTATTGGCATCAGGATTCTTGTCAGATAGTTTTGTTATTAGCAATGGTACTAGACAGAGTTGCCCGTTGTCTCCAGTAATATTTGCTCTAGTTATGGAACCGTTAGCGAAGCATATTCGTTTACATGATGGCATATCGGGTATTTCGGTGGGGGGGAGGGGAATTTCATTATTTGGATCTATATGCAGACGATGTTATCAGTACATGTACTAAACCAGAATCATCTATCCCAGCCATAATGGGGGTGTTGGATACCTTTTCTAAAGTTGTCATACTATAAGTTAAATGTGTCCAAGACTCTTATTTTGCCTCTTTTTGTGTTAGACAACTCCTTGCGTTCCTTACCACAAATATATTCCTTTGTTTGGGTGACTGATGGGCTTCCGTATCTAGGGGTGGAATTGACCATACCTGCCAGGTCCTTGATAGATCGTAATGTGGACACTATGATTAAACATCTACAGAGTGAGATGGAGAGAGTTGCAAAACTTGAAATGTCTTGGATAGCAAGAATTCATAGTTTCAAAATGTTGTATTTACCTAAAATTTTGTATGTAATGAGATGTCTTCCCTATAAGTTCTCTAATACCCATATTAATAAATTACAGGCTTTAGTTGGGAAGTGAACATGGGGCAATGGATATTCCAGGGTATCACGTAAGGTATTATACCTACCTATTAAATTAGGAGGCATGGGTGTTCCTAACCTCGCTTTGTACCACAGAGCCTTTCTAATTGATGCATTGCGGGATTGGTGGAATCCTGTTTCTGACCATAAATGGATTCAGATAGAAAAAACCTTTACTAAGTTTCAATCTACTAGACTTCTTTTGGAGGCGGAATTTTTACAACATGTTTATAAATACTCCCCTGTCATCTATGCAAGCCATTCTGGATGCTTGGAGATATTTGTTAAAACTCGAATCGTACATTCAGATCCCCTTTAAATATCTCGCTTTAAAAAGTCTGGAATATCATATACCCCATTCTAATTTTAAGTTATGGAGTAGGTCAGGGATAGATACTATAGATAAACTCTATTGTAATTCTATTTTTAAGTCGTTTGAGGACCTAAACTGTGAAGCCACTTTACCAAAGGTGGTATTTTATCAATACTTGCAAATTCATCATGCTCTTCAAAGGTGTCCACAGTCGCAGGTTGTTTGCACAATGTCTCCGATTCAGTTTATACTGGGTCATAAAAACTATACGAGGGGGATGTCCACTGCATATAAAGCGTTGTTGATGTTAGGGAATGTGGAAGAGAAATTGCCGTATATGCACAAATGGGATCATGATTTAAATATTCTGACAACTGTAACTCAGTGGAGAAGAGCTTAGGACTGATTGATGTGTTCATCCCGCTGTGTGAATCATTTGGAACAGGTTAAAAAAATACATTTACAATGGTACCTTTACCCTTCCCGACTAGTTCATGTTATTCTGGCGTATTCGAATCTTTGCTGAAGACATTGTGGGCAAGTAGGTACACTGGAGCATATTTGGTGGTCCTGCCCTATAGTTAAAGTGTTCTGGGAGGCTACTTTCCAGATTTTCTCTTTGGTGGCTGGTCATGATGTTCTCCTAGCCCCAGATATGGCCTTATTGAATATTAGGGTAGCAGGGATGTCTCCAGAACATCGCTGGCCTGTGGTGCACATTCTAACCTCAGCGCGAAAATGTGTAGCTTTACATTGGAAGTCTCCTATTTCCCCTACAATTACTGACCTATGTGCTAAGGTTAACTCCCATATGCATCACGAATTTGCATTAGATTCTCATTCATCACAATTGATCGCACTTAAACGTCAATTGCACGTTTGGTTAAAAAGCTCGCCGGCACTTCTCCCCAGAGAATATAACAGTATATGACAAGGTCATGTGTGTTTTCTACTGGAAAATATGGTGGCTTTATGACGGCTGACATGTTCCTTTGTTTGTTTGTCTCTTGAAACTAATAAAAAAAATTCAAAGTTTAAAAAAATAAAGGGGGAACCTGAGCAAGGAATTCCTCTCTATGTGTTTCCCTGACATTCTCCCTGTTTGGCGAGCAGTGTCTCGGCCCATCCGGAGTCATGGCGTCACTATGACGAGGGGACGCCACGGCTCTCCTCTGCTTGTGCTGCGTAACTCCAGCCTCAAGAAATTAATCCATCGCGGCGCAAAGATGTCACTCCTCCTGTGCCTTTAAAGGAGATCTGCTCCTGGAATTCCTCCCTTGGTTATCAGCTCTGGTGGTGAGTTTCCCGGCCTTGTTCCCTTTGTTATTTTCCTGTGTTTAACCTGACTATCGTCTCGAATCTGCCTTATTTGACTTATGACCCTGACCTTGCCTAACCTTGTTTCCGACTCAGTTTGACCAAAAAATGTTTCCAATCCACCATCTGGATTCTGTCCGTCTACTGGAGACTATCCTTGGGACCACAGCCTGGGAATCTTACCGGCAAGCTCCATACCTCTTTGTGAGGTTTAGTGTAAAGATTGGAGAATTCCTTAGACCTCGCACCGCGAGTTAGCCTGTGCCAACTAAATAATGGTCCCATTCATTCATTGTTCCTGCCAGCTGCCAAACTACTCATGCCCCGTGCGCTACACCTCTAACAAGTCTGTATGGTGCCAATTAAGTATTTCCCTGTTGTGTTGTGGTACTCTGCTTTACCTTCCCTGAGACGTTCCCCCTATGTTGTGCTATTCTGCTTCTCCATTAAAGAGATGTCATCCAAGTTCCAACTACACGGACCAGCCTCCAGGTACGGTCTTGGGCTTATTGTTTAATACAGAGGGTTACACTATGACCTCCATATCCCCTAATAGGGCATATAGACAGGAGTTGCCCTAGTGGAAAAACCTCTTTAAAGACTAATTCACACTAGTTTTGTAAAGAAGGGTTTCCTTCAATGGATCTCAATTATTTATATGGATTACATACAGATACAAAAAAGTTGTATCCGTTTACAAAATATTCAGCACAATGTAGTGGGCCGATCGACACAAGTGTTATTTTTAGTATGTTTTTTTCAGGGTTTTTTTGTGCAGATGATTTGATAACTGATTTATTAAATGATATTCATTTGCATCAGTGTATTAATCAGTTTTATTTGGATCTGGTTCTATTCATAGGACTCAAAAATAGAACGTTGCACCCTGTAAAAAAAAACATATACGGACTAAACTAAAAATAATGTACTTTCACAATATACAAAATAAAACAACCCATACATACATTGGTCATGTTTAGGATAGTGGTGCTTGGATGCCAAATGTCAAACAACAGAATGAAGCACTCAGAAGAAAGTAGTTTAGTGACTCCATCAAGGGCATACAAACTATGCGGCATCCCTGGTTGGTCCCATCCACTTTGCTACCCCATTGCAAAACCTTTGCAACACTTCCCTCCACAGAGGGATTGCATTGTTAGTAAACAACAGGTAGGATAAACTGCCCATAGAATGGACGTGAAGAAATAAAACAAAAAGACACCAGGCCCTTATGTCCTGGGTAGCAAAACTCAGCATCAAAGTGTGGGGTCTCTTTTTATGAGCCCCCTCTGTTCTATGAACCCCACTGGCTATCGTTAAAACAGCTGGCCAGAACAGGTTGCATACTAAGTGTTGTCCTGGATGTAGTAATAATAATAATAATAATAAGACTTACAATAAATGTTGATATGGCCTTTTCTCGTCCCATGTATGCTAGATTTGTGCCTTTCAGACTCAAGTCCAGCCACCAGACCTGTGAATAAAACAAAGAATGTTCCAATTATGTTTTGCAGCGCCCTTCTCTGCCCCCAAAATAAATAAATAAACTCATAAAGCATGTAGTCAATATATACAGAGAAAATAAAAATGGACCAATACACAATGGGAATAATTTTTAAAGTCAAAGTGTCCATGTTCTTGTGAATCAGTAAATTTCAGCAATTGGCTGAGGAAATTCTCCAGTATGGCAAGGATAATTATACAACTTACAGTAAAATAAATACCATGCGCTGGATTTCCCATTGGCCATTTGGAACCATGGCTTATTTTGTTCCGAACTCCTATTAATGTTATACTGAGCTGTTATTATGGTTCACTGGGGCACCAACATTTCACCCTTTTCAACATTTCTCTCAAATATCTTTATCCAAGTTGCAAATTCTGTTACCCAGAGAACTACAATGAATAATAGTAATATAAACATAGGTATAACTGGCAGGGTAAGAGCTCATGCACACTATCATTTTACAGCTCTCTACAACCACAGAGGGTTACAGAGCTATTCTCTTTGCCATAAAACAGCATATGCAGTTTGGAGCCACATAGACCTTGCGTGCCTCCATACTGGCTCTGTGCACATGGCTCTGCTGTGTGCATGAGGCTTTACCAGCATAGAAGCAAGAGGGCGCCCTTCACCACTGTAAAAGTAATCTCAGATGTTGGGAAAGAGACAGTTAGGGTATGTGCAAACGATAACGACAATTCCGGCTGAAATTACGGAGCTGTTTTCAGGAGAAAACAGCTCCTGCATTTCAGACGTAATCGCTCGTACTCGCGTTTTGCGAGGCGTCAATTACGGCCGTAATTTGGAGCTGTTCTTCATTGAAGTCAATGAAAAACGGCTCAAATTACGTCCCAAGAAGTGTCCTGCACTTCTTTGACAACGCTGTTATTTTACGCGCCGTCTTTTGACAGTGACGCGTAAAAATTACAGACCGTCGGCACAGTACGTCGGCAAACCCATTGAAATGAATGGGCAGATGTTTGCCGACATATTTGAGCCGTGTTTTCAGGCGTAATTCGAGGCATAAAACGCCTCGTTTACGCCTGAAAATAGGTTGTGTAAAGCCAGCCTAAGAGACCAAGAAAGCCATGGAGGGGAATTGAGCCCCATTCTATTTATTTGCTATGGAATTGCACGATTGTTTCTTACGGTCCTGAATATTACTCATGTTCTAAAAGCAGGGAGAAAGCTGGAAGAACATGTGCCCCAGGTACTAGGTGTAATAAAACAAACCAGAAGAAAAAGGAGCTTCAAAGAGTGCTTCATAACAAATATGTACTTCTCCAAAATATATATAAATGGATGGTTGCTGTCCAGATGCTTTTACTCTTTTGCTTCTTAATCTTTTCGTTCGAGCTGCAAATTACAGAAACTGCAAGCGAGGTTTTGCTGAGTGGAGCAAGGTATGCGAGCGAGCAGTAAAGTACGATTTTGCAGATAAATGCATAATTAAACTCATGGCCATAGTCTGTAATAACTGTGTAATTTGTCATATTAACAGTTTGTTTGAATGTGTTGAGATTAAGTTTTCGTTAAAGGTTAAAAAAATAAAATAAAAAAATAATCAATTTAATTTGCTCCACCTCTAGCGTGATTTCTATCTGAGCTGCAAGCGAGGTTTGCGAGTGCAATTTTGCAGATAAGTGCCTAGTTGAACACAACACCATAGTTTAACAAAAGGACATAGTAGATTAGGGTTTGGTAATTTTTCTTCGTGCATTGTTGCAGTCTGTATTGAAAAAAGTTTCAAATTTTTAAGGGGAAAAAAGGATTTGGTTATATATTTTATTTATTTTACAGTGTATACTCTTTATCCACATATAAATATGTGCTAAATGGACAATGCTACCAGGTGTGTCATGTGCAATGTATGCATGTCGTGAACAGCCGTCGGAGGGTGAAAAGCTCTGCACTAAATGCACGCATGTTGTGTGCAGGTTTCTTGTGTCCAGCATGTTGTGTGCAGGTGTCTCGTGTCCGGCATGTTGTGTGCAGGGTCCTTGTGTCCAGCATGTTGTGTGCAGGTTTCTTGTGTCCGGCATGTTGTGTGCAGGTTTCTTGTTTCCAGCATGTTGTGTGCAGGTTTCTTGTGTCCGGCATGTTGTGTGCAGGTTTCTCGTGTCCGGCATGTTGTGTGCAGGATCCTGGTGTCCAGCATGTTGTGTGCAGGTTTCTTGTGTCCGGCATGTTGTGTGCAGGTTTCTTGTGTCCGGCATGTTGTGTGCAGGTTTCTTGTGTCCAGCATGTTGTGTGCAGGATCCTGGTGTCCAGCATGTTGTGTGCAGGTTTCTTGTGTCCGGCATGTTGTGTGCAGGTTTCTTGTGTCCGGCATGCTGTGTGCAGGTTTCTTGTGTCTGGCATGTTGTGTGCAGGTTTCTTGTGTCCGGCATGTTGTGTGCAGGTTTCTTGTGTCCGGCATGTTGTGTGCAGGTTTCTCGTGTCCGGCATGTTGTGTGCAGGTTTCTCGTGTCCGGCATGTTTTGTGCAGGTTTCTTGTGTCCGGCATGTTGTGTGCAGGTTTCTTGTGTCCGGCATGCTGTGTGCAGGTTTCTTGTGTCCGGCATGTTGTGTGCAGGTTTCTTGTGTCCGGCATGTTGTGTGCAGGTTTCTTGTGTCCGGCATGTTGTGTGCAGGTTTCTTGTGTCCGGCATGTTGTTTGCAGGTTTCTTGTGTCCGGCATGTTGTGTGCAGGTTTCTTGTGTCCGGCATGTTGTGTGCAGGTTTCTTGTGTCCGGCATGTTGTGTGCGGGTTTCTTGTGTCCGGCATGTTGTGTGCAGGTTTCTTGTGTCCGGCATGTTGTGTGCAGGTTTCTTGTGTCCAACATGTAGTGCCCAGTTTTCTTGTGTCCAGCATGATGTGCGCAGGTTTTTGTTTCTAGCATGTTATGTGTAGGTTTCTTGTGTCCAGCATGTTGTGCCCAGGTTTCTTGTGCCCAGCACATTGTGCCCAGGTTTCTTGTGTCCAGCATGTTGTGTGCAGGTTTCTTGTGTCCAGCATGTTGTGTGTAGGTTTCTTGTGTCCAGCATGTTGTGCCGAGGTTTCCGGTGTTTAGCATGTTGTGCCCAGGTTTTAGATCTAAATCTGCAGTATGTAACACTTAGGAGCATTGCAAACCTGTTGAGGAGTTTAGAGCTCACTAAGCATGCACTGGCTGGGGCCAGAGAGATGGTGGGGGAAGTGGGGCAAGTTCAGGACCCAGAGATAAGTGGTTGGGTAACGGTTAAAAGAAGGGGTAGGGGAAAAAGTGGCAGAGAGACTATTGCTGAGCTGGCATACCCTAGCAAATATGCCTGTTTGGCTATTATTAGGGATGCAATTCCAAGGCTAGCACCACTACAGCAGGAATTTGCACCATGAACCAGAACAATGACTGATGTAGGAAGCATGGGAAAAGGAGTGCATCAAAGGTCAGACAGATACAGGTGTTAGGGAATTCTATTATTAGGCAAACAGATAGAGTCATCTGTTGCCGAGACCATGAATGCTATGACCCGGCGGTCATGTTACACATTGGTACCAATGACAATGTCAGTCTGAGATGGAAGGTCCTTATCCTGTTGATGACACATTACGTGTGTGATCGTCATAAGCGGCAGGACGTTGCCACATCATAACTAGTATAAACTTGTACAGCACACAAATACACAGCCATTTCATTCTTAGACCCCAACATGGCTCCCCTCTCATTTCTAATCCCTAGCACAGCTCCACTCTCATTCGTAGTCCTCAGCATGGATTCCCTTGCATTCTAGTCCCCAGCATGCCTCCCCTCTCATTCCTAGTTCCCAGCATCGCTCCTCTGTTATTTCTAGTCCCCAGCATGGCTCCTTTCTAATTTTTAGCCCCTAACATGACCTTCCTCTCATTCTTAGTTCCCAGTATGACTCCACCTCTAAATTTGTTCCCCAGCATGGTTTCCCTTTTGGTCCCCAGTATGTCTACCCTCTCAATCCTGGTCCCTAGCATGGCTCCCCCTCTATAACTTGTTTACCTCTTAATCCCCAGCATGGCTTCCCTTTAATTCCTATTCCCCAGTAGGCCCCCCCTCTCATTCAGCATGGCTCCCCCTCTCATTCTTATACATGACAGTACACCAGCATATTTCCCCTCCATTCCTAAACCCCAGTCAGGCTCCGCTTTCCATATCCACCCTCACTGCTAATCTTGACACCCTAGTGGCAGTCTGCAAGCTTTCTTGCTCAGCAATCCCAACTTCTCCTCCTGTCTCTATGACCTAATTATTAGATGCTGTGCTGTCAGCTTCTCTCCACTAATGTGTCAAGCAAGTCTTCTCCTCCTTCCCTATTTGGTCCGATAATGATGTGTGTCCCACATCTAGATGATTTGTTGTCTTTTCAAAGGGTTCCCACTGAAAAATTTGGTACAAAAATTTTTTTTTTTTTGTTGGATTAGGGGGTGATCTGCTTATAGAGGGCCACTTCCATAGACTATAATGGTGGGGGAAATCAGTCAAAGAAAAATTTGGTCTGGATGGGGGGGTCTTTTCAAAGGGGTGGTCTTCTGCGGAGGTTTCACTTTATCTGGATTTTTTAACAGCATTTGATACTCAATGGTACTTAAGCTAAAGTCAACAGTGTGGCACCACAAGGATCTGTGTTAGACCAAATTATTTTTATTCTCTTAATTCATGACCTTGTGGATGGGGTAGATAGTAAGGTGTTAGCTTTTACTGACGATGTAAAACTTAGGGTATGTTCACACGCACTAATTACGGACGTAATTCGGGCGTTTTTGCCCCGAATTATGTCCGAAAATAGCGCCTCAATAGCGCTGACAAACATCTGCCCATTGAAAGCAATGGGCAGACGTTTGTCTGTTCACACGAGGCGTAATTTACGCGCCGCTGTCAAATGACGGCGCGTAAATAGACGCCCGCGTCAAAGAAGTGACCTGTCACTTCTTTGGCCGTAATTGGAGCCGTTATTCTTTGACTCCAATGAATGGGCAGCGCCAATTACGTCCGTAATGGACGCGGTGTTCAAGCGCCTGCACATGCCATTATGGCTGAAATTACGGAGATATTTTCAGGCGGAAACATCCCCGTAATTTCAGCCGTTACGGACGCTGTTGTGTGAACATACCCTTAGTAGGATGTTTAAAACTTAAAGAGGCTCTGTCACCACATTATAAGTGCCCTATCTCCTACATAAGGAGATTGGGGCTATAATGTAGGTGACATTAATGCTTTTTATTTAGAAAAACTATCTATTTTTACCACTTTATGAGCGATTTTAGCTTTATGCTAATTACTTTCTTAATGCCCAACTGGGCGTGTTTTTACTTTTGACCATGTGGGCGTTGTACAGAGGAGTGTATGACGCTGACCAATCAGCGTCATACACTTCTCCCTATTCATTTACACTTTGGTAACGTTTGTGTGGCACTTACAGCAGAGCAAGCGTAATCCGATTAGAATGCCTATCAGTTTTACAGTGACAGGGATAATACGCTGCAATACAGAAGGATTACAGTGTATTATATAAGCGATCAAATAATTGCATAGTAAAGTCCCATAGTGGGACTAAAATAAAATGACAAGTTTAATAAAGTTTAGAATAAATAAATAAAAAATCTCAATTTAAATAAAATGAAAAACTCACTTTTTCCCACTACAAAATGCTTTATTATAAGAAAACCAAATACAATTAAAAAAGCTACATATAATTGGTATCGCAAAGTCTGTAGCAACCTGATTGCATTATTTAACCCCTTCCCGCACCTTGGCGTAACTGTACGTCCAGGTGAGCAGTAACTTCGCGCACCTGCGCGTACAGTTACGTCCGCGCTTTAACAGTTAACCGCCGCGCGGCGCTACACCGCAGCGGCGGTTAACTGTGCAGGGTGTCAGCCCTGCTCTCCTCGTTGCCGATCAGCGCCCTGTCGCCGCTGAAATCGACAATTAACCCCTTCGATGCGGTGGTCGATTGCGATCACCACATCGAAGAGGTTTACAGCGGATCGGCAGCCCCCCACATGTATTTGCGGGGGCTGGCGATCCTTATCATGGCAACCAGAGGCCAGACAATGACCTTCGGGTTGCCATGTACGGAAGCCTCGGAGGATCAGCCTCCGGCCAGTCCTCCGATGCTTCCTGTCATTGTGACAGTTACGTCACAATGACAGTTAGAACACATTACACTACGTGTGTAGTGTAATGTATTCCAGCAGCGATCAGAGCTGCAAGTCTAAGTGTCCCCTAGTGGGACAAGTAAAAAAAGTAAAAAAAAAGATAATAAAAATGTTTTGAAAAAGTGTAAAAATCAAAGTTAGGAGTGACATAAACAAAGAATGCTTTTTTTCCTATAATAAGTCTTTTATTATAGGAAAAAAATTAACACGTTAAAAAAGTACACATATTTGGTATCACCGCGTTCGTAACGACCCCAACTATAAAACTGTAATATTATTTTTCCCGCACGGTGAACACCGCAAAAAAAATAAACGGAAAACAGTGCCCGAATCACAATTTTTTGGTTATTAATCCTCCCAAAATATGCAATAAAAAGTGATCAAAAAGTCGCATGTACGCGAAAATTGTACCAATACAAACTACATCCCGTCCCGCAAAAAACAAGCCCTTACACCGCTTTTTTGACTGAAAAATAAAAACGTTATGGCTCTTAGAATACGGTGACACAGAAAATTAATTTATTTTATAAATAAGTGATTCTATTGCACAAACGCTGCAAAACATAAAAAAATTATATACCTCTGATATCGCCGTAATAGTACCGACCCGCAGTATAAAGTATAATGGTCATTTATAGCCCAGGGTGAAGGCCATAAAAAAAACGAATAAAAAACATTGTCAGAATTGATGGTTTTTGGTCACCTTGCTTGCCAAAAAATTGAATAAAAGGTGATCAAAAAAATTTCTGGTACCGCAAAATGGTACCAATGAAAACTACAGATTGTCCCGCAACGAATAAACCCTCACACAGCTCCGGTGGTGAAAAAATAAAACAGTTCTGGCTCTCAGAATATGGCGATGCAAAATGTGTAGAGTGTCCAAAAGCGGATAAGATCGGGCGCCATTTATCAGTGCGACACCGGCCACAGATCTGCGGATTATTATTTATTTACTGCATTATTATACCCTCTTATTATACCCTGATGTACTCCGCACAGATAACATATGCCCCCACATTATAAACTGAAACACCAGTAAAACCCCAAACAGAACTACCAAGCTACATCTGCGCCCCAAAAGCCAAATGGCGTCCCTCCCTTCTGAACCCTGCAGCGTGCACAAACACCAGTTTACGTCCACAGATATGGCATCGCCATACCCGGGAGAACCCGGTTAATATTTTATGAGGTATTTGTCTTCAGTGGCACAAACTGGGCATAACATATAGTGCACTAAAATGGCATATGAGTGGAAAATTTTAATTTTCACTCCGCACCATGCGCTGCGCATTAACCCCTTCGCGCACCACATCATAGCATGTCGTAGTGTGGGGGGTGATGTATGGAGCGTCTCACGTGAAAAATAAAGAATTTAAAACGCCAAAATCGCTGTTTTTTTGGTCACCTTCGCTCTACCTAAAAATGTAATAAAAAGTGCTCAAAAAGTTGTATGTACCAAAAAATGGTACCAATAAAAACGACTGCTCGTCCCTCAATAAATAAGCCCTCATACCGCTCTATTGACTGAAAAATAAAAAAGTTGTGCCTCTTGGAACGCGGGGAGGAAAAAACTAAGAAGGAAATGAAAAAAAATGGATCAGTCCAGAAAGGGTTAATTACTTTCTAATGAAAAACCATTTATGACCACACGTGGGGTATTGCCGTACTCGGGAGACATTGCTTTACAAATGTTGGGGCGCTTTTTCCCCCTTTATCCTTTGTGAAATTGAAAAAAAATGCAACATTTTAGTGGAAGAAATGTCGATATTCATTTTCACGGCCTAATTCTAATAAATCCTGCAAAAGACTTGTGGGGTCTAAATGCCCACTATATCCCTAGATAGATTCTTTAAGTGGTGTAATTTCCACTTTTGGGGGGTTTCCACTGTTTTGGCCTCTCAGGGGCTTTGCAAATGCGACATGGCACCCAAAAACCATTTCAGCTAAATTTGAGCTCCAAAAGCCAAATAGCGCTCCTTCCCTTCTAAGCCTTGCTGTGGGTCCAAACAGCAGTTTATTACCACATATGGCATATTTCCGTAATCGGGAGAAATTGTTTTACAAATGTTGGGGTGCTTTTTCTCCTTTATTCCTTGTAAAAATTTAAAATGGCTACCTTTTTTCAGAAAAAAAGTCGATTTTTACCTTTTACAGAATAATTCCAATGAATTCACCAAAACAACCGTAGGGTCAAAATGCTAACTTTACCCCTAGAAAAATTCCTTGATGAGTGTAGTTTCCAAAATGGGGTCACTTTCCGGGGGATTCCACTATTTTGTTCCCTCCAGTGCAATTCAAACGCGACATGGCACTGAAAACTATTCCAGCAAAATCAGAATTTCAAAATCCAAATGGCGCTCCTTCTATTCTGAGCCCTGCTGTGGGTCCAAACAGCAGTTTATTACCACATATGGGGTATTTCTATAATCAGGAGAAATTGCTTTACATATGTTGGGGTGTTTTTTCTCTTTTATTCCTTGAAAAAATTTAACATTTCTAATTTTTTTCAGAAAAAAAGTAGATTTTCATCTTCACAAACTAATTCAAATAAATTTAGCAAAAAAACTGTGGGTTCAAAATGCTAATTATACCCCTAGATAAATTCCCTGAGTGGTGTAGTTTCCAAAATGGGGTAACTTTTGGGGGGTCTTTATTGTTTTGGCCCCACAAGACCTCTTCAAACCTGACATGGTGCCTAAAATATATGCTAAAAAAAAGGAGGCCCCAAAATCCACTAGGTGCTCTTTTGCTTCTGAGGCCTGTGTTTCATTCCATGACGGCACTAGGGCCACATGTGGGGTATTTCTAAAAACTGCAGAATCTGGGCAATAAAAAATAAGTTACATTTCTCGGGTAAAACCTTCAGTGGTACAGAAAAAAATGTATTACAAATGAATTTTGTAAAAAAAAAATGACATTTGTAACTTTCACCTCTACTTTGCTTTAATTCCTGTGAAACGCCTAAAGTGTTAATACACTTTCTGAATGCTGTTTTGAATACTTTGAGGGCTGCAGTTTTCAAAATGGGGTGATTTATGGGGACTTTCTAATATATAAGGCCCTCAAAGCCACTTCAGAACTGAATTGGTCCTTGTAAAAATCGCCTTTTGAAATTTTCTTGAAAATATGAGAAATCGCTGCTAAAGTTCTAAGCCGTGTAACGTCCTAGAAAAATAAAAGGATGTTCAAAAAACGATGCAAACATAAAGTAGACATATGGGGGATGTTAACTAGTAACTATTTTGTGTGGTATTACTACCTGTCTTACAAGCAGATACATTTAAATTGAGAAAAATGCTAATTTTTGCAAATTTTCTCCAAATCTTGGTGTTTTTTTTACAAATAAATATTGAATTTATCAACCAAATTTTTTCACTAACATAAAGTACAATATGTCACGAGAAAACAATCTCAGAATCGCTTGGATAGGTAAAAGCATTCCGGAGTTATTACCACATAAAGTGACACATGTCAGATTTGAAAAATCGGCTTCGTCCTGAAGGCCAAAACAGGCTCAGTCCTGAAGGGGTTAACACGCATGGTGAATGCTGTAATAGATAAATAAAAACAATGCCAGAATTGCTGTTTTCTGTCCATCCTTCCTGCCAATAAATGCAATAAAAAAAAAATCAAAAAGTCATATGTACCCAAAGATACAATGCAAAAAATAATGGTAATAATAGTTATGGCTCTTATAGTATGGTGACCCAAAAACAAATACTTGTTTTTTAAAAAAAAGGGTTTTTTTTTGTGCAAAACTAGTAAAACATAAAAAAAAGTATATAAATTTGCTATCACTACAATAGTAGCAACCTGCAGATTTTTTTTTAATTTATACCATACATTAAACATCGTAGATTTAAAACACAAAAAAAGATGGTGAAATTTAACTTAGAAGTTAATCAATAAATGATATGTACCCCAAATGGTACCATGAAAAAATACAACTCGTTCCGCAAAAAAAGCCCTAACATAGCTATGTCTATTGAAAAATAAAAAAGTTAGGCCATTTGAAATGTGACGATCAAAAAACAGAAAAAAATCACTCTGTCATTAAGACCCAAAATAAGCTGGTCACTAAAGAATGAAATAATATTTAACCCTTTAGTAACCAGCCTATATTTAATACGGGATTAAGTTTTGGGCTCCACATTTTAAAAAGGATATAGAAAATCTGGAGAGGGTTCAGAGGTGAGAAACTAGATTATTAAATGGGATGGTAGGTCTTTCTTAGGCTGGATTCACACCGTGAATATACGGATCGTATGTTGGCCGTATGTCCCAGACAGACCACAGTTCAGGGTGCTGGGCTTCTAGCATCATAGTTATCTATGATACTACGAGTCTCTGCCTCTCAGTAGAAATGCTGTCCCATACAGTAATCATGTATTCAGTACGGGACAGTATTCTCGCGGGGAGGCAGGGACTCCTAGCATCATAGATAACTATGATGCTAGAAGCTCGGCTCCCTGAACTGTGGGTCAGTACGGGAAATACGGCTGACATGCAATACGTATATCACGGGCCGAATATGACCGTGTGAATCTGGCCTTACAATGAAAGACTAGAAAAATTGGGCTTATTCAGCCCGGATAAAACACCTTAGAAGTGATCTTATTAACATGTATAAGTATATGTGTGGTCAATACAAAGAACTAGCACATGATCTATTCTTTTTAAGGACTTTACAAAGGACCAGAGGACATTCATTGAGTGCGGAAAAAAGACGTTTCAGACATCAATATAGGAAAGGATTCTTTATAGTTAGAGTGGTCAAACTATGGAATGCCCTACCCCAAGAGATAGTAATGGCAGATACTATGTCAGCATTTAAAAAAGGCTGGATGTTTACTTACTGACAAATGGCATTGACGGTTATAACAAATCTAGCAATGAATGACATATAATTTATTGAGAAAGGTTGAACTTGATGGACCTGTGTCTTTATTCAACCTATGTAGCTATGTATATCGGCAGAACTGTATTTTTCTCTGTTAGTTTTCCTTATATTTTTCCAGACACAAGTTCTGTACTGTGGTATTTATCTTGCAGAATAAAGTCTTACATTTTGTGTTATGACAGCATTAAAAATACTTAGGGGTTGTTATATGTCCACTTCACGTGTTTCTTTTGTAAATGCCCCTGCTCAGCAACAATGTGACACTATAAAAAAATATTATGTACAAAGTAAGTATAATTTTGGTTGATTGCATTCACTTACTGGAATAATATAATCACAGCAGAAGCTTATGAATATAAGAATAAAAATACTAATTTTCATATAATTTGCAAACCTGGAGCTGAGGTTCCTGTGTTACAAAGGAGCTGAGGAATGATTTTCTTTTTGTTATTTCAATGGACCTATCACATAAAGACATGCACAACGGCGTGTTTTTTTATTTTATTGCTAATACATAAGAAATACTGAAATATTCCTACTCCAACAGGGGCTTTCACTCAGCTTTTCTTGATTCCCAAAAGGTGAAACAAGTGGTGAAATGGGACACATCACTGTGTAACAAAGGTAGATTTGAATAAATTTGAAGTGAATAGGATTTAGAACACCTACAAATAACGTTCTTTGTGAGTTCGAGAAGAAAGCAAGATCGGACATACCATATGTGGAACGTGTGCAGGTGTACAGGGGCACAGAAGGTAAGAGACCTCACTGTCACCTTCAAAGCAGATCCTAAAGGGCACATTCAGACGTGGCGGAATTGCTGTTGAATTCCGGTGCGGACAGTCCGCAGTGGAATTCTGCAGCAGCCCTTTTTTACATTTGTTTCTCTACATTTTTAGGAAACTTAGTTGAGATGTTGCAGAAAATAACTGCGCAGAGAAATTAGGCTGCGGTGCGTCATTTCCCCTCCGCAGCATGGTCATGACATTGCAGAGAAGAAGCGGAATTTCACTGCGGATTTCAGCCTTTGCAATGCAAAAACTGAAATCTGTGGCAAGTCCGCTGTGATATCTGCAACGTGTGAATTACCTGTCAAATATACAAATGTTGGTACAGATCCATTGCGTAATTGCCCCAAATCTGCGGCGTTTTACACCGGACAATTATCGGAAAGACGTGCGTTCATATAACGCTCGTTGCTGATAATTGCCCTGTGTAAATTGGGGAACAATCAGCAGATGAAGGAGCAAACGTTTGATCATCTGCTGGTCGTGTAGTTTTATAAAAGTAAAATATTATCGTTGTCGGCAGCACATCTCTCTGTATAAACAGGGAGATGCGCTGCCGACATGATAATAATGGATGCGGACGAGCGATCGGAGTAACGACCGCTCGTCCCCATCCAGAGCTCCGTGTGACGGGAGCAAACGATGACTCGTTGATCGGCGCTCGCTGCACTGGCCGCTTATCGGCCAGTGTAAAAGGGCCTTTATTGTCTATTAGATTTTATCTAGGAGGTTGAGCTACCGTATTTTTCAGACTATAAGATGCACCTGATTATAGGACGCACCCAGAAAATAGGAAAAATATTAATATTTTACTTCTTTTACAAAGAAAAAACTATTGGTTAAAAAAAATAATTTGTTCAGTTTCACCACATTCTGAAAGCCATAAATATTATTTTTCCATCGTTTCAGCGGTGTGAGGGCTTATTTTTTGCAGGACGAGCTGTAGTTTTTATTAGCACCATTTTTTGGTACATCCGATTTTTTTATCACTTTTTATTTCATTCTTTTTAACGCTATGGTGACCAAAAGACTACGATGCTGGGGTTTTAAATTATTGTTTTTTTTACACCGTTCACTGTGTGAGTCAAATAATGCTATATTGTAATAGTTTCTGACTTTTACGGATGCAGCGATACCAATTTTTTTTAAAAAAGATGTATTTTTACATTGTGCTTTGGGAAAAATTGGATTTTTTTTTAACTTTCATTTTTTTTTTACACACCTGAAAATGTATTTAACTTAATTTTACACACATTTTATTAGTTCCCCTAGGGGACTTGAAACAGCGATCATTAGATCGCTGGTACAATACACTGCAATACATGGATGAGTTACGGAAACAGCGTAATTCGCTGAGCTACGCTATTTCCGTAACTCCCATAGTAGTGAATGGCAGTTATAGAAGCAGCGTACCATGCTATGTTTCCGTAACTACTATTCAGTTCTATGGGAGTTGCGGAAATAGCGTAGCTCAGGAAGTGAAGTGGCCGGAAGACAGCGGAGCCGGGTAAGATGCAGCGGGGCTTAGGGGGCCCCGTGTTAGAGATAGATGCGGATCCCAGAGGTGGGACCCGCATCTATCTGACATTTATGACATATCCTTGACAAAGACCCTACACTCACTATGGGTCGAAACGTTGCCTGTTTGTCGTGGATGTTTTGACAATAAAACCACTTTGAAGATCTGGAGACATGTGCTGTTGTCCTACTATTTGTCTTGGAATTTGCATTGTGGGTTTGCCTGGCTTGACAGCATGCAATGCACCAGACTCGGGATTTGTGCTGCTTCAAAACCTTCTATTTTTCTTCATATCCTGTGGACGTCATAATTGTTCCTCATAGGAAAACCAATATAAATGCTGTGGTCGCTATTGACTGCAGCATTTAACTAAACGGCCAGGAACAGCGCTATCACTGTTCCTAGCCGTTAGTGCAGCGTGTCAGAAGCTGACACCTGCAGTGTATGGAGCGGGCTCAGCGCGTGAGCCCGCTCCATACATCATCCCCTCCCCGCTCGATGATGTGCTGGCACATCACGGATCGGGAAGGGGTTAAGTAAGGAGTGGTCAGGGGGCCCGGCACTGCTGACTATAAGACACAGGGACTTTTTAGCAAGGTTTATTCTTGCTAAAAACTGCGTCTTATAGTCCGAAAAATACAGTAATTAATCTCACAGTTTCCAGTTAGGGCTTGTCCACACGCAACGGAATTGCTGCTGAGAATTTCTGTAGCAATTCCGTTAAAAGTAGCAGACTTTCCGCTGCGGAAAAAATGCACCATTTCCTGCGTTTTTAACTGCAGAAAATGGTGCGTATTTTGCTGCGTTTTTCACAATGTTAGGCCTTATTCACACGAACGTGTATTACGTCCGTGATACATGCGTGAAAATCACACGCGTCGCACGGACCTATGTTAGTGAATGGGGCCGTTCAGACAGTCCGTGATTTTCACGAAGCGTATGTCCGCTGCGTAAAACTCACGACATGTCCTATACTTGGCCGTTTTTCGCGCATCACGCAACCATTGAAGTCAATGGGTGCGTGAAAATCGCACATGGCACATGGAAGCACTTCCGCGTGACGCGCGTGATTCGCGCAACAGTAGATAAAGAAATGAAGGAAAAAATAAAAGCACTTCCTTCATTTGTTTTTCTAAACTAATTTTTATTCACTTGAATTGAGCCGTGCTGAAGGCTCGCAGGTGCCTAACCGATGAGCCAGGGACTGTTGCTGGGAAGGGGTTAACGTTAGGTCGAGTCTCCCTCCCCTCCCCTTCTCTGTGGGGGGATGAGTCAGTAGGTAGGAGTGTTAGGGCAGGAAAGGGGGTGTGGTTATGGTAATAGGGTAGGGATCCTCGTACCTAGGGTGCGGCCTCTTTGGCTGAAAATTCTTCTGTGCCATGAATCATCGGCAGCTCCTTCAGGCTTTGCGGGCTACAATCGCCGCCAAGGGGAGTGAGTGGGTGCAGGCCCTGCTGCGGGAGACGGCGGCTTCTGCTCCCTCCCAGATGGCTGGTCGGAGACGCTCTGCCCGGGCCTCGTGGCCGCCGATCCGGCTCTCGCCCTCTGATGCCGCTGGGCTGCGGCGGCCAGAGGTGGCTTCCGGTGCTGCGCGAGATTGGTAGACAATGAAAAACGGGATACTGAGGCGCTGCTTAATAAAGAGTTAATGCATTTAATTGAAGTGGTATTAATATTAGACGATTGCTACGCGTTTCAACGCCGGACCGGCATCTTCCTCAGGCAAGTGAGGTACTGCCCCTCCCCCGTTGTCGCAGCTTCCTTCTCCGGCGCCGGTGCTCTTATCCGTGGGGGTGCCGGGGGCCGTTGTGGGGGACGAGGTTCCCCTGACACAGAGGACCAGGGGAACCTGGACATGCGGGGCTCCATAGGGAAGGCCTTAGCCTCGGCCTCGATTTCGGCAGCGGCTGCATCGCCTGCAGGAAGTGTGCCACTGCTCCTGGCCTCAGGGGGGAGAGGGAGGGGCTTGGGAAGTGAAGAGGGGGGCCTGATGATGAGTGGCAGGACGACACGGGGAATGAGGGCGAGGGCTCCCAAGACGGCTCTGAATTATTTTTCTCTGGCCGGTCGCTTAGGCGGGTGGCCCGTCAGGCGGTGGCCCCTCCCGCTGATGTGGTGCCTGTGTTGCCCGTGCCTTCGGTGGTGGCCACGGGTCCTTCTTCGCGGCCCGGTTCTATTCGGTCACAGCGGTCCCATAGCAGACATGGGGCTAGTAGGTCTGGATCGGGTCAGCGCCATGGGTCCGGTCAAAGTCGGTCACGGCGGCATCGGCGTCGCCACTCGCGGAGGTATAGACAGTCTCCATCCGACTCGTCATCGTCTGACGTCTCCCAGGATAGTTGGCGGGCTGCACGGAGCGGTAGCAGGAGTGTTCGTGTGATGTCCGACCGGGGGACTCGGAGTCGCCGTTCCTCGGTTGGAGCACCTGGGTTTGCGCCCCCTATGGCAGAGGTGGTTTCGGTGGTACCGGTTGCCATGCCGGTCGAAGTGGGTCCGTCCGCGCCAGGAGGTGTGTCTGCTGCTGGACACGGTGAGTATGCCTGCCTTCGGGCTTGGAATGCTGATAACATGTCTGCCTTTGATTTATTGTCTGCTGTACAATCTCTGGTGGCAGGGGCCATTTCTTTGCCCACGGGATCGTCGTCGCAGGCCGTGGTTGCGAGGTCCATGGCGGAGGCGTCCACTTCCATGTCCACTCCTTCGGTCCCTGCTTTCAGAGATTCCTATTTTTGTAGCGTGTCTTCCTTGGGTGCTCATGTGTCTGATGAGGTGCGTGAGAAAATTGGTAAAAATGATTATATTGATATCTGGTCTCTTTTGTCGGTCGATTCGTCGACAGTTGATAAGGAGCGTAGACTTGAGAGGGGTGTGTTGGGTAAGCCTAGGGTCGTGCGTTCTTTTAATAATTAGGTGCAGGCCTTTGCTATTTTGGGGGGAGGGGTGTTTAGTAAGGTTCGGCCTTAGTTTGCAGGGCAGTTGTTTGTCTATTTAGACACTATTTTTAGCGCGTATAAGTCGCATGGTGGCACGGCCTGGTGGCGGTACGATGAGGAGTTTCGTAGGCGACTGGCTCAGAGGCCGGAAGTTGTTTGGGATACGAAAGCGACAGATGTTTGGTTGCGCTTGATGATGGCGCAGCGGCCCTTTCAGCCCACCGCCCCCGCCTCTTCCCCTTCCGGTAGAGGCGGGGGCTGCAGGGGGGTTGGGGTGGTCCGTAGAGCGGGAGCCTGTTGGCTGTTTAATGAAGGACACTGTAGATTCTATGCCTCTTGTTAATTCCGCCACGAGTGCTCCTCATGTGGAGGTACCCACGCAGCGGTTCGGTGTTCCCGTCGAGTTGCGGCGGTCGCCCGCCCTGCGGGTGTTGGTCGAGGGGAGGACACCGGTGCGCGTGTCCGCGATGCTCCCGTGGTTAGACCGGTACCCCAAGATGGCGGAAGCCGTCCTGCTTAGAGTGGGTTTTTGTTTTGCTTTCTTTATTCCGTTTACTGCGCAGGCGAACCCGGTTATGTTGCGGAATTTGAAGTCAGCTGAGGAGTTTCCAGCTGCCATTAGGGAGAAGGTGGCAAAGGAGGTTGAGCTTGGCCGAATGGCCGGCCCATTTTCTGTTTTGCCCTTTCCTAATCTTCGGGTGTCGCCCCTGGGGGTGGTTCCTAAGAAGGAGCCTGGAAAGTTCCGTTTGATTCATCATCTGTCCCATCCTAAGGGGCGGTCGGTGAATGACGGGATTGACAGTGACTTGTCAACTGTATCGTATGTTTCGTTCGATCGTGCAGTCGACTCGGTGTGTCGGGCGGGGGCGGGTGCCCTTATGGCCAAGTCTGATATCGCATCCGCTTTTCGATTGTTGCCTGTTCATGCAGATTGTTTTCATCTATTGGGCTGTGCGTTGGAGGGGTTTTTCTATTATGACATCTGTTTACCGATGGGCTGTTCGATTTCTTGTTCTTATTTTGAGGTGTTCAGCTCCTTTTTGGAATGGGAGGTGAGGGATCACACTGGTTCTGGGTCGGTCACCCATTACCTGGATGATATTTTGTTTGTAGGGCCCGCTGCTACGGGGCAGTGTCGGTTTTTGTTGAGGTCCTTTCAATTTCTTGCTCGACGTTTTGGGGTTCCCCTTTCGGAGGAAAAAACGGAGGGCCCGGTGACGGTGCTGTGTTTTCTGGGCATTGAAATAGATTCGGTTGCTATGGTCTTTTGCCTTCCGGAGGAGAAGGTGGTGAAGTTGCGTGCCGCATTAGATAGGGCTTTGGCGGCGCGGAAGTTGGAGTTGTGGCAGATTCAATCTTTATTGGGTTTGCTGGTTTTCGTGGGTCGGATTATGCCCATGGGGCGGGTGTTTGCCAGGAGGTTGTCCTTAGCTACAGTGGATGTTTCGGCGCCTTCTCATCATGTTCGGATATCCAGTTCTGTCAAGGCGGATTTGCGCATCTGGCGCACTTTCTTGGAGGATTATAATGGGCGTACACGTTGGAGGGCGCCGCCGGTATCCAGCGTGGACTTGGAGTTGTTTACGGGGGCGGTGGGTTTTGGGTCATTGCTGGGTGGGCAGTGGTGCGCTGAAGCCTGGCCCGAGTCTTGGTGGGATAAGGGATGGTGTGGGAATTTGACATTGTTGGAACTCTTTCCCATAGTTGTCGCAGTGGAATTGTGGGGGGCACGCCTTTCCAACCGGTCTGTGGTGTTTTGGTCTGATAATATGAGCATTGTTTTTGCGGTTAACCATCTTACTTCTTCCTCAGGTCCAGTTTTGGCTTTGCTCCGTCATTTGGTGTTGCGTTGCTTGCAGTGTAACATTCGTTTTCGGGCTCGCCATATTCCGGGGGTTCACAATGTTGTTGCTGATGCTTTGTCTCATTTCCATTGGCAGGTTTTTAGCTCTCTTTTCCCACAGGCGGAGCTGGAGGGGGCCAGCTGCCCAGAATTCTTGTAGAGGCTGCTGGATCGGAGCTAGTGCCCTTGGTGAGGTCGTCCCTGGCGCCCTCGACTTGGGCTACTTTCGGTAATACATGGAAGGAATGGTTGAGCGCTGCGGGGGAAAGGCTGGTGGGGGAGGATCCGGGGTTGCGTACCACTGTGACGCTCGAATATTTAACAGCTATTTAACAGCTTTGCGCGAGCGGGGTGTTTCGGGGGTGGTGGCGCAACGGCGTCTGGCAGGGGTGGCTTTCTTTTTTAAATTGAGAGGGTGGTCGGATGTCACTAAGTCCTTTTTTATTTTACAAGCATTGAAGGGTTGGAAGAAGTTGGGCTCCAGGAGGGAGTCGCGCCGGCCTGTTTCCTTTTCGCTATTGCAGGAACTTATTGCGGCGCTGTCGTCGGTTTGTTCTTATGAATCCGTTTTGTTTTCCGTGGCGTTTTCGTTGTGCTTTTTTGGGGCTCTGCGTATTTCGGAGCTAGTTCCGATGGGGGCGGCTCGGCCGGGGGTCTACTTTTGGAGGATGTAGTGGTTTCTTCAGTGGGGGTTCGGTTGCGGATACGGCGTTCTAAGACGGAGGTGTCGCTTCGGCCTGTCCTGGGCGCGGCTTGTCTGGTTGCGGCGGTGTCGGCTTTCCTGGGGGTGCGTAGATTGGGGGTGCAATTTTTATCACATGTGGATGGGAGACCTCTTACTAGGTTCCACTTTGCATCGATTTTCCGTAAGGCTCTCGTTCGGGTTGGTAAGCCTCCAGGGGAGTACGGGACTCATTCTTTCCATATTGGGGCGGCCACTATGGCCAGTGAATTGGGGTTGTCTGATGCGCCAGTGAGGCGCATTGGTAGGTGGAAGTCGGATTGTTTTGCTGGATATGTTCGTCCTGACCTTATTTTGCATTAATTCAGTTTTCGTTTTAGGTCCAAGGCCATCGGTGTGGATTGTCGGGCATTCCTACGTGTTCTGGGTGGAACGTCGGGCGGCTATACGCCCTGGTGGACAAGCATTGGGTTATGGAAGTGCCGAAGTCTACTGGAGAGGTCTCCGGGGCCTGCGCTGGTTGCAGGCACTGCCCGAAGTGGTCGACATCAGCCGGCATCGGCTAGTGCCAACTGTTTTGGTGGTGCATTTGGGAGGAAACGATTTGTGTTCGGTTACGTTGGGAGAGTTGATCTCGTTGATCCAGTCGGACTTGGAAAGGTTTGCTTCCTTTTTCCCCCGGTTGGTTTTAGTGTGGTCGGAAATTGTTCCTCGGTTGGTGTGGCATGGCGCGAGAGATATGAATGCCATTGAGCGGGCGAGGCGCTTATTGAATACCAGGGTGTCTCGGTTCGTCCGAGCGAGAGGTGGAGTGGTGGTTCGGCATAGAGAGTTGGAAGGTGACAACAGGGGATTATTGTTGCCGGACGGAGTGCATCTGATGGACATTGGCCTGGATATTTTCCTGTTGGGTTTGCAAGATGGGGTTAAGCAGGCTCTGTTTTTGTTGGGGGTCGGTGAGCCGTGTAGTTGAGGAATACACGGTCACCTTATGGCGGTATTAGAAGGGGAGTTACCTACATGTCCTTGGGATAGGCAGGCATACAGGTTGGTTATTGACCTTTGTTAAGGTAATTTAGAGTTATAATAGTTGAAAAATGTTATTTAATTTTATATTGTTTTAATAAAGCTGTGGCCGACCCCCGGGTCAACCCCACTTTCAAAGAAATGTATGTGTCGGTGGTTAATTGATTTCGAGATAATGGGGAGGAGACTAGTAGGGGTACATTGGTTGCTATATGCTTACAGTCCTGCAGTTTTCTGAACAGCTATCTGTGCAGATAAAGATGTTGAAGGGGACACAGCACTAAAGCAGCACTGTGGCCAGTTAATTCTTAGGATCTGCAGGGCATATGACTTCTTAGCTTTCAAATAATACCTAAATAAAAGCTAGGTGCAATATTTGGGGAGCAACACTTATTTGAAGTTTGGGAGTAAGATGAAAATTTTTACTTCCAGGTTCTGTGTCTGTGTAATGTAGGGGAGGGAGGGGGGAGCTTGCAAGTGAGAGCAGTAAGGAAAAACAGAGCCTGTAAGGGTATGTGCACACGAGGTCATTACGTCCGTAATTGACGGACGTATTTCGGCCACAAGTACTGGACCGAACACAGTGCAGGGAGCCGGGCTCCTAGTATCATAGTTATGTACGACGCTAGGAGTCCCTGCCTCGCTGCCGGACAACTGTCCCGTACTGTAATCATGTTTTCAGTACGGGACAGTTGTCCTGCACGAGGCAGGGACTCCTAGCGTCGTACATAACTATGATGCTAGGAGCCCGGCTCCCTGCACTGTGTTCGGTCCGCTACTTGCGGCCAAAATACGTCCGTCAATTACGGACGTAATGACCTCGTGTGAACATACCCTTACTGTCATCTCTCCTCCTGTACAGTCTTCCAGTGTGATATCCGAACCTTTTTTTCAAGTTATAACCCCCCTTACCAAAAGGATATATGCAAAAATTTTATTTCCTACTAAAATGGTGAGAAGATGAGTAGTTACACATCTTATAACCCCCTGTACCACCTAATGAGGACATTTGTAGACTCTGACTCATGTTACTCATATTTATTAGTATCTGGATCAGAGAGATTTTTGTTCTCTTCAGTTTTCATGATTTTATGAAGGCTACATTCAGACGAGTCATTCAGTTTCCATTTTTTGCGCGTAAAAAACGCAGCAATTTTTATAAATTTAATATTCGTGTGCAATCAGTGTGCGTAGCATATTGGCATGAGTGTGCTTTGCATGTCCGTGCAAGTACTTCTTTTTTTATTTATTTATCTGCATTTCTTTGTAACTGATGCGTGAAACACGGACAGCACACTGATGTGTTCCATGTGCTCTCCGTGGTTTTCACGCACCCATAGACTTCAATGGGTGACTAGGTATGCAAAAACGGACCAATATAGGACATGCAGTGAGTTTCACGCAACGGACACTCGCTGCATGAAAACTCATGCATGTCTGAAGAGCCCCATTGAAATTAGTGGGTTTGTGTGCTGCGCAATGAACAGCACACGGACGAGGAACACGCTCGTCTGAATGAGCCCTTAAGATGTGTGCATTTTGACATAGGCATAAGTGGCATGTATGAACTCTATTGGACTTATTTTTAGAAAGTTTTGTGCATCTTAAACTTTGCTTGGGTCAGACTTTTAGCCACAACTAGAGATGAGCGAACCGGGACAACCGAACCCGGTTTCGGTCCGAACATCGGGAAAAGTTCGGTTCGCAGCGAATCCGAACTTCACCGGGTTCTGCCGAACCCGTTTTGACCGAACCCGGTCAAAAATATTATACAAATCGGCAGCCACTTGTCTCTATCAATCACTGATAGAGAAAAGAGGCTGCTGATTAAAAATAAAATAAAAAACATTTCATACGTACCAGGTCGTTGTCTTGGTGACGAGTCCCTCTTCTTCCTCCAGTCCGAGCTACTTTTCTGACGCGGCAGCCTGTGATTGGCTGCAGAGGCGGTCACATGGGCTGTATCGTCATCCAGGAATGTCGGGCCGGATGTCGAGAGGGACGCGTCACCAAGGCAACGGCCAGGAGACCGGACTGGAGGAAGCAGAAAGTTCTCGGTGAGTATGAACGTCTTTTTTTTTTACAGGTTGATGTATATTCTGATCGGAATTCACTGTCCAGGGTGCTGAAACAGTTAAGAGAAGGGGAGGAAACCTCCAGCTCACCGGTCTGCGCCTCCAGAAGTATTGCTCGGATCCCCGCGACGACCCGCGGCGTAAATGGCAAGGTAAAGGAAAAGATGATCCAGCGCTGATAGTGGTTTAAAAGGGAAGAACAAGTCCCATGTTTATTGGAGATATCGTTAAAATCGAAAGGGAGACGCAGTCCCAAGGCAGGAGTAGTCAGGGTATGTACCCGAGCCTACGCGTTTCGAACGCAGACTGCATTCTTAATCATGGCAGGAGAAGTCATGCCATGATTAAGAACGCAGTCTGCGTTCGAAACGCGTAGGCTCGGGTACATACCCTGACTACTCCTGCCTTGGGACTTCGTCTCCCTTTCGATTTTAACGATATCTCCAATAAACATGGGACTTGTTCTTCCCTTTTAAACCACTATCAGCGCTGGATCATCTTTTCCTTTACCTTGCTGAAACAGTTACTGCCGATCAGTTAACTCTTTCAGCACCCTGGACAGTGACTATTTACTGACGTCGCCTAGCAACGCTGCCGTAATGACGGGTGCACACATGTAGCCACCCGTCATTACGGGGGCCTCATGCACACGACCGTAAAAACACCCGTTATTACGGGTCGTAATTACAACCCGAAATAGCGGGCCCATAGACTTCTGTTAGCCACGGGAAGGTGCCCGTGCCGTTAAAAAGATAGAACATGTTCTATTTTTTTATTTTACGGGCTGTGCTCCTATACTTTATAATGGGAGCACGGCTCGGAAAAACGAGATGAGCGTGCAGATTCAGTGCTGCTGTGAACTCTGCTCTTACCATTACGTAGCTCTGAGTCTGTTACCTCTCCTCCACTCCTGTCCTCAATAACACCTTCACATGATTGGCAAGTCACCACATAATGGTAAGATCAGAGTTCACAGCAGCACAGAGTATTTCAGGAAATGAGCGTGCGGATCTTGTGCGGGGTGGTGACTTGCCAATCATGTGAAGGTGTTATTGAGGACAGGAGTGGAGAAGAGGTAACAGACTTAGAGCTACGTAATGGTAAGAGCAGAGTTCACAGCAGCACAGAATCTGCACGCTCCTCTCCTGAAATATTTCAGTCTGTTACCTCTCCTCCACTCCTGTCCTCAATAAGACCTTCACATGATTGGCAAGTCACCACCCCGCACAAGATCCGCACGCTCATCTCCTGAAATACTCTGTGCTGCTGTGAACTCTGCTCTTACCGTTACGTGGTGACTTGCCAATCATGTGAAGGTGTTATTGAGGATAGGAGTGGAGGAGAGGTAACAGACTGGGAGCTACGTAATGGTAAGAGCAGAGTTCACAGCAGCACTGAATCTGCACTGAATCTGCACGCTCATCTCCTGAAATACTCTGTGCTGCCTTAATCTCTGTGGACGGGTCAGGATCCTGTTTCTTTTAAATGCTGCACTGTAGCGCAGCCTTATATAGTGGATCGAGTGGGTTCCCCAGCAGCATTTAAAAGAAACAGGATCCTGACCTGTCCACAGAGTTTTAGGCAGCACAGAGTATTTCAGGAGAGGAGCGTGTGATTGGCTGCAGAGGCCGCTGCAGCCTGTGATTGACTGCAGAGGCCGCTGCAGCCTGTGATTGGCTGCAGAGGCGGTCACGTGGGATTAAGTGTCATCCTGACGTGCGTGACCGCCACTACAGCCTGTGATTGGCTGCAGCGGCGACATGGATGAAACGTCATCGCTGGAGGCCGGACAGGAGGAATGTAAGTATGAACTTATTTTTTTACATTTTTTTATTACATTCAAATTGTATTTTCCGCGCGCCGAGCATGTACTGTCAAGGTTGCTGAAAGAGTTAGTGCAGCCCATTAACTCTTTCAGCACCCTGGACAGTACCATGCTCGGCACACGGAAATTACAGGTTCGGTCAGAACTTTTTCGTGAAATTCGGCTAAGTAGCCGAACCAAACTTTTCATAAGTTCGCTCATCTCTAGCCACAACCATACATTTTTTTTTTTTTTTTTACAAACGATACAGTTTAAAGCAAAATTGCTTGAGGGCGGCATGAGTGTAGAGTGATGGGTGGCAGTTTCAGAAAATATATTGGTATGAGGGTATATTATGATTGTCCCAAAACCCCCGGCAGCGAATTGCACAATCTATAAATATATAGGTAAGTCACTAACTTGCTGTCATCTGTTACTTTCTGGAGATAACAAGCACTTTATTGTTTCTGCAGTTAACCTCATCTCTAGATATTGATGGCTTCCATGTTCCTTGGAAGATTACAATTTAAGATTCCCAGGATATCAGGGTTATTTCCTTTTTGGATTATCAATGGAGACACTTTAAAAGATTTGCTGTAGAGAATGGAGAATTCATTCAATAGATTCACAGAGAATCAGAGTGATTTGCATTTTGGACAATCAATAAAGATTGTTTTCAATATTTACTCATCTCTAGGTATTACCTATTCATGCTCTTATGATGCAAGTTTAACTTAACATCCTAATATTACATTCCGAGATTATAAAGTATTTCTTCCCCAGCGTCAAGAGACCAGCAAGTGTTAAACTATGCCACCATAACCACAAATCCATGAGTATATAATTCCCTAGTTCATACCGTATATCTGTAAAAAGCCAACTGAATATCTATAGTTCAGGTACAGATTCAACAGGCACCAGATTGTCATCTATATCTGTGATGCCATATGGTACGTCATTTAGTTATCATGGTTTCATCTGGTGGCGGGAACATTAAATGCTTTTTTTTTTTTTAATGAAACCTAAAGCAGTCTTATTGCATTAACCCCTTCCCGACATTTGACGTACATGTACGTCATGGAAAGTACTGACTTCCCGCATCTTGCCGTACATGTACGTCAAACGTTTGGCACCGGCTCAGAAGCTGAGCCGGTCCCATCATCACCGGATCTCAGCTGTATCTTACAGCTGACATCCGACTGTAACGGCGGGGACCGAAATTAGCTTCGATCCCCGCCATTAACCCCTTAAGTGCAGCGCTCAAACGCGATCGCTGCACTTAAGGTGTTTGCAGCTCATCGGAACCCCAGTAATGAAATTGCCGGGGTTCCGGTGGCTGCAATGGCAACCGGAGGCCTAATACTGGCCTCCCGGTCTGCCTAGCACCGAAGCCGGTCAAGATCCGCCCGGCGGCGGAGCCTGATCGGCTTCCGTAGCTGCCGGCAAGATGGCGCCGGGTCAGGAGCTGATCCGGCATCATCAGCGGTGGAGGTCAGCTGTACTGTACAGCTGACATCCACCTGTAACGGCAGGAACCGGAGCTAGCTCCGATCCCTGCCATTAACCCCTTCGATGCAGCAATCGAAAGCGATTGCTGCATCGTAGCGGTTACAAGCAGATCGCCAGCCCTGACAGGCAATCGGGACTGGCGACTGCTGTTATGGCAACAGGAGACACAATGGTCTCCTGCTCTGCCATTACGGAAGCCGATTTAGGCCCCGCCGGGAGGCGAAGCCTAAACGGCTTGCTGTCAGTGAATGACTGACAGATCTAATACATTGCACTACATAGGTAGTGCAATGTATTAGAAAAAAAAAAATCTGACCGTTGGACCTTCAAGTCCCCTAGTGGGACTTGAGAAAAAGTGTAAAAAAAGTATAAAAAAGTGTAAAAAAAAAGTGCAAAAAATAAAAGTTTGAAAACAATAAAAGTTTCAAGTAATCAAATAACACACAATCCCCCTTTTACTCTTATCAAGTCCTTTATTATTGAAAAATAATAATAAACCATATGTATTTGGTATCGCCACGACCGTAACGACCTGAGGTATCAAAATATTATATTATTTATTGCACGCGGTGAACAGCGTAAAAAAAACCCGTAAAAAACGTTACCAGAGTTTCTGTTTTTTAGTCACTTTGCCCTACAAATATTACAATAAAAAGTGATCAAAAAGTCGCACGTATCCAAAAATGGTACCTATAAAAACTATAGCTCGTCCCGCAAAAAACAAGCCCTCATACAACTCCGTCGACAAAAAAATTAAAACGTTATGGTTCTCACAACTTGGCGACAGAAAAAATACATTCTTTTTACAAAAGTAATTTTATTGTGCAAAAAGTTGTAAAACATAAAAAAGTTCTATAAATGAGGTATCGCCGGAATCGTACTGACCCGCAGAATAAAGGTAACATGTAGTTTATAATGCGTGGTGAACTCTGTATAAAAAAAAACCAAAAAAAGCTGTGCCAGAATTGCGTTTTTTGGTTTACCTGGCATCCCAAAAAATAGGATAAAAGGTGATCAAAAAGTCACATGTACCCCAAAATGGTACCAATAATAACTACAACTCGTCCCGCAACAAACCAGCCCTCATACCGCTACGTCTATGAAAAATAAAATTAGTTATGGCTCCAATAAGTCAGGAAATAAAAAAATATGCAGTTGTGCCCGAGGAGAACATTTCTTCTGTTTCAAGAGGCGATTTATCAAGGACCTAAAATTAGGGAACCAGGAAGGGAGGGCCCAATCATATCCGATGGAAGCGACGGTGCCCGTATTATACCAGGATAATACTTTCCCAGCAAAATTCCCCAAACTACAAAGGCGCGGAGTGTGGACCAAAAGGGGGATAAGAAATGACACCATTTATCAGTGCGACACCGGCCTGTGCAGAAAGGATTGCTTCACAGCGTAACACACATCTATGGATTATTTTTATTTTTTTATACCACCTGACTATGCCCCTTATATACTCCGCCCCGCTTACATGTACCCCCACATTATAAAACACCAGCAATACTCAAACAAATATAGTACCAAGCAAAATCCGCTCTCCAAAAGCCAAATGGTGCTCCCTCGGCCCTGAACCCTACAGCGTGCCCAAACAGCAGTTTCCTTCAACATATATGGCACCGTCATACCCGTGAGAACCCTTTTAACAATTTTTGTGGTGTGTGTCTCCAGCGTCATAAGCTGGGCATGACATATTTGCCACTGAATGGCATATCTAGGGAAAAATATAAATTTTTAATTTGCACCATCCGCAGCGCATTCATTTATGGAAAAGACCTGTGGGGTGAAAATGCTCACTACACCCCTTAATAAATGCCTTGAGGGGTGCAGTTCCATAATGGGGTCACTTATCAGGGGTTTCTTTTTATTATTTCACATCTGAGCCTCTGCAGTTGTGAACCAATACTTTGTAAATCGCCAAATTAGGCCTCCACTCCGCATGGTACTCTTCACTTCTGAGCCCTGTCATATGTCCAGACAAAAGATTAGGGCCACATGTAGGGTGTTTCTAAAACCGGGAAACACCGCATAATAATTAGAGAGCTGTCTTGTTATGGTGGCACAAGCCGGGCACCACATATTGGCATATCTATGGAAAAAAATCCCATTTTCACTCTGCAACATTGAGCGCACACTAATTTCTACAAAACACCTGCAGGGTTAAAATGCTTACTACACCCCTTGGTAAATGCATTGACGGGTGTAGTTTACAAAATGGGGTCACTTCTGGGGGGTTTCCACTGTTTTGGGCCCACAGGTGCCCAGAAACCAATCCAGCAACATCTGCACTCCAAATGGCGGTCCTTCCCTTCTGAGCCCTGCCGTTTGCCCAAACAGCAGTTTATGACCACATATGGGGTATTGCCGTACTCGGGAGAAATAGCTTTACAAATGTTGGGTTCTTTTTTTCCTTTATTTGTTGAGAAAATGAAAAAATTTGCGCTAAAGCTACGTCTTATTGAAGAAAAAGGACTGTTTTTATTTTCACTGCCTAATTCTAATAAATTCTATGAAACATCTGTGGGGTCAAAATGCTCACTACACCCCTAGATGCATTCTTCAAGAGGTGTAGTTTCCTAAATGGAGTCCCTTTTTGGGCGTTTTCATTGTTTTGTCCCCTCAGGGGCTTTGCAAATGTGACCTGGCCTCCGCAAATCATTCCTGCTAAATGTGATCTCAAAAAGTCAAATAGTGCTCTTTCCCTTCTAAGCCCTGCCGTGTGTCCAAACAGCCGTTTATTACCACATGTGGGGTATTGTTTTACTCGGGAGAAATTGCTTTACAAATTTTGTGGTGCTTTTTCTCCTTTAGTCCTTCTGGAAATGAGAAAAAATTAGCTAAACCTACATTTTCTTTGAAAAAATGTAGATTATTATTTTCAGGGCCTACTTCCAATAATTTCTGCAAAAAAACTGTGGTGTCAAATCGCTCACTATACCCCTAGATAATTTCCTCAATGGGTGTTGTTTCCAAAATGGGGTCACTTGTGGGGGGTTTCCACTGTTTTGTCCCCTCAGGGGCTTTGTAAATGTAACATGGCCTCCGCAAACCATTCCTGCTAAATTTGAGTTCCAAAAGCCAAATGGCGCTCTTTCCCTTCTCAGCCTCGCCGTGTGTCCAAACAGCCGTTTATTACCACATGTGGGGTACTGTTTTACTCGGGAGAAATTTCTTTACAAATTTTATGGTGATTTTTCTCCTTTAGTCCTTGTGGAAATGAAAAAAAATTAGCTAAACCTACATTTTATTTGAAAAAATGTAGATTTTCATTTTCACAGCCTACTTGCAAAAATTTCTGCAAAAAACCTGTGGGGTCAAAATGCTCACTATACCCCTAGATAATTTCCTCAAGGGGTATAGTTTCCAAAATGGGGTCACTTGTTTGGGGTTTTCACTGTTTTGTCCCCTCAGGGGCTTTGTAAATGTGACATGGCCTCCGCAAACCATTCCTGCTAAATGTGAACTCCAAAAGCCAAATGGCGCTCTTTCCCTTCTCAGCCACGCCGTGTCTCCAAACAACCGTTTATTACCACATGTGAGGTATTGTTTTACTCGGGAGAAATTGCTTTACAAATTTTGCGGTGCTTTTTCTCCTTTAGTCCTTGTGGAAATGAGAAAAAAAATCGCTAAACCTACATTTTCTTTGAAGAAATGTTGATTTTAATTTTCACGGCCTACTTCCAATAATTTCTGTAAAAAACCTGTGCGGTGAAAATGCTCACTACACCCCTAGATAATTTCCTTGAGGTGTCTAGTTTCCCAGATGGGGTCACTTTTGGGGGATTTTGACTGTTTTGGCACCGCAAGAGCCCTTCAAACCTGACATGGTGCCTAAAATATATTCTAACAAAAATAAGGCCCCAAAATCCACTAGGTGCTCCTTTGCTTCTGAGGCCGGTGTTTCAGTCCAGTAGCACGCTACGGCCACATGTGGGATATTTCCTAAAACTGCAAAAACTGGGCAACAAATATTGAGTTGCATTTCTCTGGTAAAACCTTCTGTGTTATAAAAAAAATTGTATTAAAAATGTATTTCTGCAGAAAAATATGAAATTTGTAAATTTCACCTCTACTTTGCTTTAATTCCTGTGAAATGTTTAAAGGGTTAAGACATTTTCTAAATGCTGTTTTGAATACTTTGAGGGGTGAAGTTTTTAAAATGGGGTGACTTTTTTGGGGTTTCTAATATATAAGGCCCTCAAAACCACTTCACAACTGAACTGGCCCCTGTAAAAATAGCCTTTTGAAATTTTCTTGAAAATGTGAGAAATTGCTGCTAAAGTTCTAAGCCTTGTGAGGTCATAGAAAAATAAAAGGATGTTCAAAAAACGATGCCAATCTAAAGTAGACATATGGGGGATGTTAATTAGCAACAATTTTGTGTATTATAACTGCCTGTCTTACAAGCAGATACATTTAAATTGAGAAAAATGCTAATTTTTGCAATTTTTCGCTAAATTTTGGTGTTTTTCACAATTAAATACTGAACATATCGAGCAAATTTTGCCAGTAACATAAAGTCCAATGTGTCACGAGAAAACAATCTCAGAATCGCTTGGATAGGTGAAAGCATTCCGGAGTTATTACCACATAAAGTGACACATGTCAGATTTGAAAAATGAGGCTCTGTCAGGAAGGTCAAAAGTGGCTAAAGAGGGAAGGGGTTAAGCTGTGTTGAAGTATACAAAGCTGATATTTGGTGCTCACTGCGAAGTTTGAAGATCCTGGAGCCCAATATAAAGTCCATGCGTTGACTTCATACCCTATAAAATGTAACAAAATCCTTTCTTCCTCCCTCCTGGCCACACTTGCCAGTTCATGTGCCAAACGTAATTGACAATAACAATTTATTATTGTTATATTATTATTATTATTATTATTATTATTATCATCATACAGTATGTTACTATCATTTTTACTTCTACTTTATGCACTCTATCTGATTTCTATGGGTAGGTCCTATGTTAAAATCTCCTACAAATACATTTACTTTCTCTCATCTCAGCCGCAGTAATGTAGCAGGTAAAATAGGAGAAAATGAACAGCATGATATAAATCTAACATTTGGATAAGCAGTATTTCACAGTAATTCATTTCATTTACTAATCTAAAATGCATTGCAGGTGGCACTGAACAAGTGTTAGACCTATATCACTAAGACCCTTTTATTCTGAAGTGCTCTAACTAGAATCCTAGGAAGCAATTAGATTACAGACGGCCATGCCCGGACAAGAAGAACTAATCTACATTAATTCTAATTGGCAGTCTTGTGAACTATGCTGTTCTGCACCATTGCCCAGGGTATAAAAACTTGCTGCCACGTCATCGAGCTGTGTGCATTATTAGAACAAAGGATGACTAGCTGGTGAAATGATTGCCCTAGGCACACTGTACACCATCCTCTCCATCTTACTTATGTTTCTCTTTTAAGACCAGCTCATTTAGACTTGTAGATGTTTAAATAAAGTTTGATTAATTGATTGATGCCGATCTTTAGCCAAAGCAGTAGAACGGCAATGTTGTAAATATCCTTAATACCCTTTTACATTCTCTCTATTACAATTAGATGAGTCCTAGTTTTATTGGCTGTATGTTAGACAGCATATGATTAATTCATTTCTGGGACAGAGATTGTTGCCATCTATAAACAGAAAGAATAAAATAAGCAAATACATGAAATAATAATCATGAAACAAGGCTGTGATATCACTTATTACAATGCTGATAGTTCCTGAACTTTCCCTGATGGATGGGAACAAAACATGATTTCCTCCATTCCCTATGCATACGGTAGATATGGAAATAATAACATTGAAATTACTTTGCTGATATGCTAACCAGTTTCTCATTTTAGAAGGAAATTAAATCTGTCATTTAGTAACAATGTATTACCCTGGTAGAGATATATTCTGCTGGATGCTAGCATTTTCCCAGGATTTTTATCTCTACCATTTACCAAACACTGCAACTAAAATTGTCAACACATGGACAGATTTGGTTTTGACAACCTATACATAAAGAAATACACATCTCGTGAAGTTTGCATAATGGGACAAATATATTGCACACACATACATTTTTATTTTATTACTTATTTCATCATTAGGGCTATCTTATATGCATAGTTTATAATAGATGTTTACTGACTCAATCCTAGATTATAATGTGGTCTCAATTTAAACCAATTTCAGGCCTATGTTCAAGTCTATTTATCTATTAGTCACAATGTAATTATTCCAAAAAAGCATAAACAGGCTTTTGTTTTGTTACTACCATATACTTTAAAAGAAAACGTCTTGACACCTTGTTGTAAGAGCTATGCTGCATGACTGCAGTGGACTGGTGTGACAGGAACCGTACGTGGTTGGCTGGGGTGTGGTCAGGTGGCGTCACCCCAGCAGAATGAAACTCTCTAGATGTGTGGGCTAAGCCTATTTGGCGGCAGTACAGTGTATCTAGTAGTCACAAAGAGTCCCAATGATTCTCATGCTACTACTATCTTACTACATTCTTACTAGATGTTTGATGAAAATGCAAAATGTGAAACTGAGTCCCTCAACTATTATGTGCACCAACTCAGGCACCATTGCCTAGGGGGGACTGCAACCTCTGTACCCTGGGGTTTAAAGGGTTCATCTGCTTTGAAGTACCCTTTTTCCATATGCCTTAATAGGGCATGCTTGGCATTTGGAAGGGACTCCCTAACAGGGGCACTCTCCATTGTCTATAGCTGAGGGATGCATAGGGTGGGGGGGGGGGGGGCTGTCTATCCCTCCCTTAACCCAGATCTGTAGACTGACATGTAAGTAACCACTTGGTTAATGAGTATAGTAACTAAGACCTTATGCTCACAAGCATAGTTTTCATCCATAATTACGGATCACGTAATTACGGATGAAATTCTGACCCATTAATTTCTACAGGCTCTAGACACCTTTCTGTATTTTTATGGATATGTGTCTGGGACGTGGAAATGATCCGTAAAATATAGAACATGTCCTATTCTTGTCCGCAATTGTGGCACATACTCGCCCATATAAGTCTATAGACACTTCTGCAATTGCGGATGCATACGGATGTGCATTTGTATTTGCGGATCCATATTCGTGGACAGTAAAAACCCTTACGGTCGTGTGCATTAAGCCTAAGCTTAGATTGCCAAAGATTATTAGTTAAAAGTCAAGCATGACAACAGAGGTGTAAGTAAAAGCTCCTGGTCTCCAATGCAAAACCTATAACAGGCCCCTACCTATCATGTGCCATATATAATACTGTTGTTTTCTTAGATGGCAGATGTGCCTTAGGTGCCCGAGGGGATGCATAGGGGCCTATGCTTCCCCTCTGGCACCAGGGCCGACTGCTACCTCTGCAAACTCTATTACTAGGCCCCTGCATGACAACTAAGGCCCCTTCCATGGGAGGACTCTCCGTCGTATACCTTTGATGGAAGACTGCAACGTATCCCACTTTATCGTATACCTCTTCCAGAGATGCTGTGACCAGGGAAGCTCCTGACGTCACCCTCCATATATGGACATTGATGTCAGGAGAGTTTAAATGCTGGAGTGCTTGGCCAGAGTGTCGGAAACGCTCTGGCCCAGGTACTCTGGTCCTGAGGAAGCTCCTGATATCACTGGTATTGTAACGCTCCTGACATCACTTTCCAAGTATGGACAGTGTCCCTGGCTAGTGCATCTGAACCACTATGGCCAAGGACATCAGACACCACCCGCAAAGTGGCCCAGTATCCCCTGCGACCGCAAGAACTTTAAAGCAACAGGAGTCCCTGGCTACATCACGATAGCTTTATTGGGGTAGCCCCAGTGACTTAACTAGCCAGGTTTAGTAGTGTAGGTTTTCCAGGCTGTGAAGGTCTTGCGGTTGCAGGGGATAGAGTCGCAATGCAGTTGTGAAGGGCAGCCTCTGCTGCATCGGGAAGCTCTAGTGATATCTGTTCCTATGTGAACAGTTACCTCACTGGAACTTCCCGATGCATTTGTTTAACGGAGACCTGTTAAAGATGCCATACAGTGGCAACCCCCATCCATAGGTGCTTGGGTTTAAAAAAACGTATACTGCACGGTTTATTTTTTTTCAGGATCCGGCGGGATGGAAATGCATAGTCTATGAAGCTAGTCATCCTTAGAAAAAAAAGTAAACTGACATATACCAGCCTGACATAGGGCAAAAGGATACTCTTTTGGCTCCGCCGGGCTAATGGAGCCCTATGGACATGTTTAACATTTACTTTAACCATAGGGCTAAAATGCATTGTGAAATGGGCCTAAGACACTGGGTCACCAGAAACGGCAACTGAACCACAAGAGATGAAGGCTAAACAACTTGACCAGATTACTGTAAAAAGGCACTAAGCATTAAAATACCAGGTTAAACACACACTAACCCTGCATCACTAGGAACTTGGCATCAATGAATCAGAAGACGCAATCACCAAGATCTGGAAAATACTTTTTCTTTTGGGTTCAATAGCATATATAGTCAACCTAGTGACTGCATAGTGAATCTCACTTTTTTTTTTTTTGCCCACACTTACAGATTTGTCAATTACCTTTAAGTCTGGATTCACACACAGTGTTTCCTCACATTTCCAGATGCTACTTTAAAGTCTATAGTAAAATTTGAGATAGCTCACATACCCAGCATTTTGGTTTGTGGCATTTTTGTAGCGTTTTTGGAGTAAGTGGTGTTTTTTCAGAACGCAGCATGCTCTTATGTCGTTTTCTTCTAGTGTTCTTTTTCATAGGCTTCTTGATAGAAATGAAGGAGGTCTAAAGGGATTGTCCATATTAGACAACCCTTTCTCACATTGCAGGTTCCTATGATTATGCAGGCTTTATTGTTGGAAGACATAGCTAACAGTTTGTCAAGTGTGGGGGTCCTGGGGAAATCCTTATTTCCCATTACAAACAAACAAATCCTTATAGACCACCCATTTAAGAGTGCGTTCAGATATGTCAGTTGCATCAGCATCAGTTTTTTTTGTCTCTCAGTGATTACAACTGATGCAAAAACTGATGCAAAAATGTATCAGTTGAGCTCAGGCTTTTTCATGATATTTACTACAAAACCATCGGTTGTCATCAGTTGTCATTAGTTGTCATCAGTTTTTACTATCCGTTTTTTGGTTTTTACCACAATGGTCCACACAATGGTAGTCTAGGCTCCGAAAATGTGCCCCTATATAAAGTGCCAGCCACCCCCTGCTCTGTAGATAGTGCCACACCCCCCCCCTGTAGCTAATGTTGCAGTGCCCTCTGTATACAGTGCCACAACCCCCTGTAGATAATGCCAAGGTTCCCTCTGTAGATAGTGCCACACCCACTGTAAATACTGCAGTGCCCTCTGTTGATAGTGTCACCCCCTGCATATAGTGCCACACAAACCCTGTAGATAATACCACAGTGCACTCTTTAGAAAATGTGCCCCTATATAAAGTGCCAGCCACCCCCTGCTCTGTAGATAGTGCCACACCCCCCCCTGTAGCTAATGTTGCAGTGCCCTCTGTATACAGTGCCACAACCCCCTGTAGATAATGCCAAGGTTCCCTCTGTAGATAGTGCCACACCCACTGTAAATACTGCAGTGCCCTCTGTTGATAGTGTCACCCCCTGCATATAGTGCCACACACCCCTGTATATAGTGCCACACATGCCCCTGTAGATAATGCTGCAGTGCCATCAGTATATAATGCCACAGTACCCCCTTTAGATAATGTCACACAGCCCCCTGTAGATAGCGCCACACAGCTCCCTTGTAGGTACTGCCACACAGCCACCTTGTAGGTAGCACCACACAGCCCACAGCGGCCTTGTAGGTAGTGCCACATAGCCCACAGCCCCCTTGTAGGTAGTGCCACACAGCCCACAGCCCCCTTGTAGATAGTGCCACACAGCCCACAGTCCCCTTGAAGGTAGTGCCACACAGACCACAGCCCCCGTGTAGATAGCGCCACTGTTGCTCTCTGAAGGAGCAAAAGCCCCCTTTAGCCGGGGATTCCGCTGCTGGAGCGCTCCCCTTCATGTCTCTGTCCATATATGAATAGTGACATCAAAGGCAACTCCTGAAGCGGAATCCCCATACACAGCGTTGCCAGCGCTGTGACCAGGTATTCCACTCCAGGAGAATCCCCTGTCGTCTGTGTCCATTTATGGACAGTGATGTCACTGGTTTATCTTGGAGTGGAATCCCTGGTCACAGAGTCGGCAACGCTGTGGACGGGGATTCCGCTTCAAGAGTTTCCCCTGATGTCACTGTCCATCTATGGACAGAGACATCAAGCGGAGCGCTCCGGGAGCGGGGATTTCGCTCCTGCAGGGAGCTACCTTAGCGCTAGTAGATAGCAGAGCAGGAAGATACCTCCCTACTCTGCTATAGTGGCATCCCTACCACTGTAGCAGACGCAGCAGCTGCTAGCGGTGCCGCCGGACATGGGGGTTCCCGACCCCCATCCGAACGGGCGCCCTCATGCCCGGTATCGCTGCTTCAGTGAAGAAAGGCGACTGCTGAGTCGCCGGACCCGGGCGCTTCTGAAACAAGGGAAGGGAGCCAGCGCAGCGCCCCCTTCCACCTGTTGGGGTGATGCACATGGTGCAGCCCGGAAGGTGTTTGTGGCAGCACCCGGCATTCATCCGGCTACCATTCAAATAGATAGGATATGGCGCCGGACCTCCCTGGGAGCCGGAACCAAAAACGCTGTGGGTAACGGTTTTAGATCCGGCTACCAGGGAAGTCTGTTGCCATACGGTGCCACAACTGATGTCCTGTGTGCCAGAACAGATCCCATAGAAAACTATGGGATCCGTTCTAGCATAATTTTGCCTCCGGCTTTTCTTCAACACGCCGGAGGTAAACTGAAGCGGATGCCAGACATATGTGAACGGCCCCTTAATCAAGAATAATTCATGTAATTGAGTTCTCTTTAGTTTTTTAGGGATATCCCAATTGAAACCTTATGTGTACTCTTTAAATAATTATTATTATTAATATTTGTGTTACTTTGACTTTTTTTCACCAATTTTCTTCTCAGCACAAATACATCTCCTTAGATCCAAACATGGATGTGCAATATAATTAAAAACAATAAAATTATTTTCTATATATAGATTTTTTTTCTGTCATTAAAGAAAAGTTTACATTTTTGTGCTACTGGAGATATTTATCATTATATCCCATTTTGTGCTGTTCTATTTCAATAAAAACGTTTTTGTACTTTCTCCTATGTCTCAATTTCCTCTTTATTACATTTTGTCTACTGAATTAAGATGTTAGGTTCATTCCATTGATACCATTTGTACTTGCTGCAGAGCTACTTTGAAGGTGTTCTCTTTGATGTTGGTCTCTGCTGAACACTCTATGCTAAAGCCTAATTGTAGCACGCATTTTCCCCATAACGGGAGCTGTATACATATTATTATCCAAGCATTTCCTCACAGGTATTCATATTGCTATATGTAGACATTGAAAGCTGAAGAAATGATGTGCCATTACAGTGATCTTTTCATACTACAGTGATCTTTAGCGATTTCAAAAATCTGGAAATGCTTTAATGATCACGTATACCTAATTGCTTTTGAATCTCTATATTAAGTACCATCGATTTTTGGGAAAGGTGATGAAATTATCCGTAATAATTATATCATGGAGTACATTAGTTCATTTGAAGTTCATACTAGAAATATACAATTTTGAGCAAAGTGTCTACAAGGATGGCAGAGTGGTAAATAATAGCATCATTTTCTAATAAATTGCACCTTTTTAAAGTATAGAGGTTACTTTCTTCTGAAATATCAGTGATCTATAATGATATATGCAGGAAGGCAAGAGTCATCATTTCAGTGGGATCCTATTCTAACTTTCTTGCTTCTGACCATGTAAGCATGTGGCATCTGCTTAAAGACAATGTAAACCTTTGAAAGGCAAACATTTTTTTTCTAATACAAAGGTTCATAACTTAGATGTGATAGTTCAGAGACACGCAGGACCCGCCGACATTGGACCTGTCAGGTCCGCGGGACTGACGGATTCAGTGAATAGCACTAGATACAGCTGTTCTGTATAGAGAATACAGAGCAGCTGTATCTAAAAAAGTAAAAAACATTTTCAATAAAAAGTATTTACAAAGTTGCACAAAACAAACTGATACAACTTTTTATTAAAAAATATATTTTAGCTTTTCAAAAGTTGACATAGCCTTTAATATGTACAAATAAAGGTATAAATCATCAACTGTTAGGCTAGGTACACACATGAGTGATAGTGGGGAGTTGAGAACTGGTCTACTAACTGGTGTGTAGGAAATAAACATGGGTCTAACTATAGCCGTGGCAGACAGGGCCGGACTGGAACTTAATATCAGCCCTGGCATTTTTAAGCACACAGGCCCACTGCAGGCCATACGAGGCCGCCAGTGTTGGGCTGGGACTACCTTTCAGCTATACAAGACATGGGGAGATTTATTAAAACAGGTGTAAATTAAACGAGAAATCGTTTTTGATAGCCCCAACTCCAACGAATCCACTGCTTTTTCACGAGAATAATGAACATGCTCGTTATTCTAGAGGATTTTTTTTGTATATAGTGCCCCACATATAGCCCCCCCTGTAGATGGTGCCCCACATATGCCCCCCCTGTAGATAGTGCCTCACTTATAGCTTTTCCTGTAGATTGTGGTCTACATATAGCTCCCCTGTATATAGTGCCCCACATATAGCTCTGTGGAAAAAAAAGACCAAAAAAAACCAACTTTGCATTCTCACCTCGATCCCGTTCCCACATCATCCTATGTCAATGCAGGCCTGCTCTCTTCTGAGCAGATCTGCTGGGGCTGAACGACGGTGCTGATTGGCAGGGCTGATTGACTTGCCCAGTCAATCAGCGCATTTCAACAACAGAAGCGGTTGAAAGGCGCTGATTGGCGTTCAGCCCCAAAAATAAAAAAAAAATTAAAATAAAAAATCCCCTCCAAAGGGTTACATAGCATTTAATGCAAACAATCAGATCGTAACAACCATTGTCCAGTACGACTTTCAGCAAATGCAGTGTTATCAAATGTCGGTGCGGTTTTCAAATGATTGTTATGGTTTTCAAAAAACTGCATGGATGGGCAATTTTTGGTATATTGGACTCAGAGGCTCCCCCGTGCGCTTCAAGCGCAAAAAAAAATACTATTTATAGTTTCTAGCGCAGCCCGTAAGACCATCCTACAGGAATGGCTTTTGCCTCAGGCACCACCCCTGAAAATGTTTTTGGAAAAGCTTTCTAATATTTTAAGGATGGGCTGGGTGGAGGCTACACTGCACTAAGAAATGAGAGTTCAAATTTTTTTTTCCTTATGGGAAACCTTTATTGACATGCTCCCACCCAGGATAAAACAGAAACTTAACACCTGCTTTCAGTATACCACATGGTATCTTGAACAGTCGGTAGCTGGCACTCCACCAATTACCCTTTGTTGAACGGTCGTGTAATTGCCTACACTATACTACTCTAATGATTGAGCCTTTCGCCTGACTATATGTGACTCGCGCATCTTCCTCTATAAGATAAGTCCCTCTCCCCCGTTGTCAATATCTACATTAATGACTCACAGATCTAATTTCTAGGTTGCATACAGTGAAGGAAATAAGTATTTGATCCCTTGCTGATTTTGTAAGTTTGCCCACTGTCAAAGACATGAACAGTCTAGAATTTTTAGGCTAGGTTAATTTTACCAGTGAGAGATGGATTAGATTAAAAAAAAAAACAGAAAATCACATTGTCAAAATTATATATATTTATTTGCATTGTGCACAGAGAAATAAGTATTTGATCCCTTTGGCAAACAAGACTTAATACTTGGTGGCAAAACCCTTGTTGGCAAGCACAGCAGTCAGACGTTTATTGTAGTTGATGATGAGGTTCGCACACATGTTAGATGGAATTTTGGACCACTCCTCTTTGCAGATCATCTGTAAATCATTAAGATTTTGAGGCTGTCGCTTGGCAACTCGGATCTTCAGCTCCCTCCATAAGTTTTCGATGGGATTAAGGTCTGGAGACTGGCTAGGTCACTCCATGACCTTAATGTGCTTCTTTTTGAGCCACTCTTTTGTTGCCTTGGCTGTATGTTTCGGGTCATTGTCGTGCTGGAAGACCCAGCCACGAGCCATTTTTAATGTCCTGGTGGAGGGAAGGAGGTTGTCACTCAGGATTTGACGGTACATGGCTCCATCCATTCTCCCATTGATGCGGTGAAGTAGTCCAGTGCCCTTAGCAGAGAAACACCCCCAAAACATAATGTTTCCACCTCCATGCTTGACAGTGGGGACGGTGTTCTTTGGGTCATAGGCAGCATTTCCCTTCCTCCAAACACGGCGAGTTGAGTTAATGCCAAAGAGCTCAATTTTAGTCTTATCTGACCACAGCACCTTCTCCCAATCACTCTCAGAATCATCCAGATGTTCATTTGCAAACTTCAGACGGGCCTGTACATGTGCCTTCTTAAGCAGGGGGACCTTGCGGGCACTGCAGGATTTAAATCCATTACGGCATAATGTGTTACCAATGGTTTTCTTGGTGACTGTGGTCCCAGCTGCCTTGAGATCATAAACAAGTTCCCCCCGTGTAGTTTTCGGCTGAGCTCTCACCTTCCTCAGGATCAAGGATACCCCACGAGGTGAGATTTTGCATGGAGCCCCAGATCGATGTCGATTGACAGTCATTTTGTATGTCTTCCATTTTCTTACTATTGCACAAACAGTTGTCTCCTTCTCACCCAGCGTCTTACTTATGCTTTTGTAGCCCATTCCAGCCTTGTGCAGGTCTATGATCTTGTCCCTGACATCCTTAGAAAGCTCTTTGGTCTTGCCCATGTTGTAGAGGTTAGAGTCAGACTGATTAATTGAGTCTGTGGACAGGAGTCTTTTATACAGGTGACCATGTAAGACAGCTGTCTTTAATGCAGGCACCAAGTTGATTTGGAGCGTGTAACTGGTCTGGAGGAGGCTGAACTCTTAATGGTTGGTAGGGGATCAAATACTTATTTCTCTGTGCACAATGCAAATAAATATATATAATTTTGACTATGTGATTTTTTGTATTTTTTTTTATATAATCTATCTCTCACTGGTAAAATTAACCTAGCCTAAAAATTCTAGACTGTTCATGACTTTGACAGTGGGCAAACTTACAAAATCAGCAAGGGATCAAATACTTATTTCCTTCACTGTATGTTGAACGCATCTACATATATTTCAGATTAACTATTGTACTGCTTATATTTGGACCTTACAAATCTGCTGGTCTTACTGCATGTGATGTCCGACTATGTATTGGATATGTAGATGTACAATACCAATGTTGATTTGTGTCTTCCCTCTGTTCCCCTTCCTGCTTCCTTCCTCCTGTTATACTTAAAACTTGTTGAAACCAAATAAAAGCATTTACAAAAAAACAAAACTGCATGGACATTAACAATCACTTGAAAACTGCGCTGACTCGTGGGAACGCAACAAGTTGACGTGGTTTGCAGCTGTATCGTTGTAAGACAGCAGCTACTATATGTATATACTGTACGGGTAGGTTCACACAGAGCAGATATGTAGATCTATCTATCTATCTATCTATCATCATCTATCTATCTACCCAGGGGCGCAGCTAGGGGGGGGCAGGCGGGGCACTTGCCCCGGGCGCAGTTCAGAGGGGGGCGCCAGCGCCCCCTCCTCCTGCACTATAATTGTACCTGTGTCGCAAGGACACAGGTACAATTAGAAGCAATGAATGATCGGGCACGTTCCGTGCCCGGCCATTCAGCGCCTCTCCACGAATGAAGCGACTGGTACCTTTTGTACCAGTGACGCTTCCGTCGATGAAAGGCGCTGACTGACTGGCAGGGAAAGTCATCCTGCCCAGCCAATCAGCGCCTTTCATAGACGCCGCGTTCAACCCCCTGGAGACCTGCGCAGAAGAGAGCAGGTCTCCATGGCTGCCGGACGGCGTGGGAGCGGGAATAAGGTGAGTTTGAAATGGTTTTTTGTTTTTTTTTAAATTGTAATAGAAGTGTGCGGCTGTATCTGCGGGGGGGGGGGGGGGGCGACGACTTTGTCTACCTACGGGGGGTGTCTATCTACAGGGCTGGGCTATATACAGGGGGACTATATCTGCTGGGCTACATACAGGGGGGCTATATCTACAGGGGAGCTATATACAGGGGGACTATATCTGCTGGGCTATATACAGGGGGACTATATCTACAGGGGAGCTATATACAGGGGGACTATATCTACAGGGGAGCTATATGCAGGGGGACTATATCTACAGGGGAGCTATATACTGGAGTGGGCTGTCTATAGAGCACCATATACAGGGGTGGGCTATATACAGGGGGACTATATCTACAGGGGGGGGCTATATACTGGAGTGGGCTGTCTATAGAGCACCATATACAGGGGTGGTCTATATAGTATATAGCCCCCTGTAGATATAGCCCACCCCTGTATATGGTGCTCCATAGATAGCCCACCCCAGTATATAGCCCCCCTGTAGATATAGTCGCCCTGTATATAGCCCAGCCCTGTAGATATAGCCCCCTGTAGATATATTCCCCCTGTAGATATATTCCCCCTGTATATAGCCCACCCCTGTATATAGACCCCCTATGTATAGCCCACCACTGTAGATATAGCCCCCCTGTGTATAGCCCACCCCTGTGTATAGCCCACCCCTGTATATAGTATCCCACAAATAGCTCCCCCTATAGTGCTCCACAGAAAGCCCACCCCTGTATATAGCCCCCTTGTACATATAGTCCACCCCTGTATATAGTGCTCCACAGATAGCCCACCCTTGTGTATAGTATATACAGGGGTGGGCTATCTGTGGAGCACTATATACAGGGGTGGACTATCTAGTGGAGCATTATATACAGGGGTGGACTATATGTACAAGGGGGGCCTATATACAGGGGTGGGCTATCTGTGAAACACTATATACAGGGGTGGACTATATGTGGAGCACTATATACAGAGGTGGGCTATATCTACAGGGGGGCTACATACATGGTTGGGCTATCTGTAGAGCTCTATATACAGGGGTGGGCTATATCTACAGGGGGCTATATACAGGGGTGGGCTATCTGTAGAGCACTATAGGGGGAGTTATTTGTGGGACACTATATACAGGGGTGGTCTATATGGGGGCACTATCTACAGGGGGCTCTATGGTAGGCACTATCTACAGGGGGCTCTATGGCAGGCACTATCTACAGGGGGCACAGTGTGTGTGTGTGTGGGACCCGGTGTACGGTGCTATTATAATTAGAGGTGCAGTGTATGGCGCTATTATATTTAGGGGCGTAGTGTGTGGTATAATGATAACTTTATATTTATTTATAGGTGCAGAAATGTTGGAAAAGTGAGAAGCTGAAGACATGTGAGCGGCAAACTGCAGAAATGGGCTGTGACCGGGAGAATTCATCATAGAGGTCTGGACCAAATGGAGAAAAAGAACTAGAATCTGAGACGTCACTGGTGAGTCACTTAATGTAAATGTTCATTCTGCCTCTAATCAGTAATGTAGTCACTGTATGGTCTGCAGCGAGATGATTATGATAGGATTTATTTTTTGTGAAACAGCGACTCCCAGCATATCCTTATCATTGTTCGGGCCATGCTGGGAGCTGTAGTTTTACGCCGTACATACCTATACGGCATGGGTTGCACAGCTGTATTTGTTCTGGGGCTGTATATATGTATCGAGCTTGGTTCTGGTGTTGTGTATAGAACCATATTGCTTGTGAAATGTACAAATAATTTTATGTTCGCGTTACATAAAAAGAAATGACACGTCGATTGGTAGAGAAAACAAACATGGCGAGGGGGAAGAAGAGGTTGGGGGGGAGGGGGCGCAAAACTGAATCTTTGCCCCGGGTGCTGGAGAACCTAGCTACGCCTCTGTATCTACCACCTATATTGCTGTTTGCAGTACAATTCACTATCATGTAGATGAGGGGTATGATCCCTGTCTTTGCTACTTGTGCAGGGATTGGTTGTGTCTTTGGTTGCGTTTTTTAGTGAGGCCAGATGTTAATATGTTAGATGTTATATTAAAAACGCTAGAAAAATAGCATGTATAAAATTACACTACATTAAAAAAAAAAGCCACCAAAACCACTACTAAAAACACCATAAAAAAAGTGTGTTACATTTTAATAACAAAGGGGAGAGAAAAGACATGGACCGCACATCCACTGTATACAATGATCAATTGCGGCTAGGCAAAATATATAAATATGAACGAGAGGTTCTTTGTAACATTTTGATCAAATTGTATGCAAGCCCACTTGCCACTTCACGGCGACCTCTGAAAGTGGGTCCCTACTCTAACGGTTGCAGCACCGCATGGCGGCTACCGCCACCGCAGCGCCGCTCCTGCAGAGGGAGCAACCCAGGGGCCCAAAAGCACCCATGCCTTCAGACCGTGCCAAGCCTCCTTGGCTCTGGGCCACGTCCCCCCACAAGTGCAGCACCACAGCAACAGACACCACCACACAGCACCACAACATGTGAACAGATGGAATGAGCTCACCTTGCCATGCGCCCCCAGTGGCCGACTGAGAGTACAAGCAGGAGCAGGAACACTTATGAGGTCATTCCTAAATTAAAATCAGCTGGGCCAAAAGTGTGGAGTGCTGGTACCAAGTAAAACAAAACAACAGAGGGGATAGACTCTGTATCATATCAAAGGGGAGAGAAAAGACATGGACCGCATTTGATCAAAATGTTACAAAGAACCTCTCGTTCATATTTATATATTTTGCCTAGCCGCAATTGATCATTGTATACAGTGGATGTGCGGTCCATGTCTTTTCTCTCCCCTTTGATATTACATTTTAATAACGCTAGCCTTTTTAATAGCGTTTTTTTTGTTGCAGTTTCAATTGACAGAAAAATTCTGTGTGTGAAGGAGGACTAATAGAAAAAATTAATCTGCTGCTAACAGGAAACCAGCAACAAGCTGCTATTGACTGGTCACTTAGGCATAGGCAACATGGAGACATTTTGTAGTGCAACTAATTGACAAGGGTATGAGCCCTGTCTTTGCTACGGGGCCCTATAAATCCTAGTTGCGCCCCTTTAAATACGAACATTTTTTATAGGTAATTAAGAAATGGGGCCGCATGGAAAAAAACACACAAGCAGATGCAATGTTTCTATTTTCAATTCTCAAAAATAAGATGAATTAAATTTTTCTTTGACTTGTGAAAATCTAGGCTATGTGATTACTATATGTAATGTAATAAAATTAAAATTCAACCAGATATCGCACAGTAAGAATCTGATATGTGTCATTTTTGCATTTGGCAGGGGGCAAACTAGGACCGGTACATCACAAGAGTATATCATAATAGTGTAGATAGAGAGCAAGGACACTAGAGATCAGGTGTAACGCCTATGGCCACGGCCCGTCGTTCGGTCGTTAACCTCGACGGCCGTGGCCATGGACAGCTTACCTCCCTGCAGCGTCGTCCCCCAGTCAGGCGCCGGCACTCACATCTGAGTGTCTCCGACGAGCGCCCGCGCGTGCACGGCCTTAAAGGGCCAGTGCGTGCGTTTTTGCAGTAAATCTGCAATCTGGCCCAGGATGCCCTGAGCTATAAAAAGGGCTCTGCCCTCTTGCCAGAGCGTTGTTAGTTTTCCATTGTTCGTCTTGCTTATGGTCTCCCAGTGTCTTCCAGCCTCCCAGTGTACCTTGCTCCTGTATCCCGTATCCCGTATCCTGTTTCCGTGCTACCTAGTGCTATTGCCATGCTGTGCTACTTGCCGTGCTGTGCCTACGCTGACCTGCTAAGCCTCACCGGACGACTTCCCGCCGCCTGGTTCTGGACGTGCCCGCCTCGCCACTGCCTACGATTGCCTCAGGTACTCTCGCTGAACTATCGAACTGTGTACTTACCGGTTTGGCCAGCTGCCATCCCGCTACGCGGTATGGCCCAGTGGGTTCACACCTCGCATCGTGACATCAGGCAATAAGTGCCTGAGCCAGTTTATATATTCTACACCCTAATGACCTGTTGCCACGTTGATGTGATGCTACTGGGTGTGAGAGGCAGGACCAGCATAGGTGCATAGTGAATTGAATTATGAGCCACCCGATGATATCATCAGTACCTGCTGCAGTTTGAAATTATAACCCCAAAATAATTGTTTCTGCTGTTGCTATACAATGTAACTGCCTTGAGTTCTGCCTTCCACCTTCTAAATTTTGGACCCTAGGGTAAATTCTCTATTGCTGCTGTACTCTACCCATGGTATGTATACCGTAAGATATAAGTACCACAGGTCCAGCCTGTTAATAGGTTATTATGTGTGCATTTCAGATATGTGTTTTTTGTGATTTCTAAGGAGCATTAAAGGGGAACAGTATTTCCACCTTAGACATTTATGGCATATCCTAGCCACGTTTGATCACTGGAAGCTCCATTGATCCCTGTCATTGATCAGTAAATAGAGAGTGATGAAGGCAATGCTCCGATGTTTCAGTCACTTTCCATTTACTCATCCCCTAGTTTAAGACTAGTGACAGGGGTCAATGGACTCCTGTTCTGATGATCATTGGGGTCCCAGTGGTCAACTCCCACCGATTAGACATTTATTGCCTTTTCTTTGAATATGCTACAAAATGTCTATGATGGTAATACCCCGTTAATTGTACTCTGTGTATTTGTACTGTTGGTGGGTGGTGAGCACTGAATAGTGGCAAGAATTGATTAATAACTGTATGAGGGGTTAATTGAGCACTGTATTGTCATACTAAGTACACATACGGATGTAGCCATCTTTATCTTGACTGATAAGTTGTTGCAGCGTGATATCACACAACAAAAGCCATTGAAAATCCATTAAAAAAGTCAAGTTAAAGTTTCTTGACACTATTTAGTACTTTAAAAGTCAAGATAAAGATGGCTACATCTGTAGTATGTTAATATTAATTGGAGGAAAACCTGATAAGTGACATCAACTTTCTCTTATGTGGCTTTTTACACTTATCGTATTTCATTATTCATGATTTATGCATGAATTTCCGCTTTTGGCAATATCGCAGTATAATATGCTGTATGCTGAGTATGTTTGCTTATGATTGTGACAGAAAGTAGCTTTAGGGCATGACCACACATGGCGGAATTCCTCCGCAACTGTCCGCATCAATGCCGCACAGAATCTGCGTTGCAGATTCTGCAGCGGATCTGCACAAAATGTGCAGAAAATTGATGCGGACTGGCCGCTGCGGACTGCAGGAAAAGTGCTTCTCTTCTCCCTATTCAGTGCAGGATAGAGAGAAGGGACAGCACTTTCCCTAGTGAAAGTCAAAGAAATTCATACTTACCGCCCGTTGTCTTGGTGACGCGTCCCTCTTTCGGCATCCGGCCCGACCTCCCTGGATGACGCTCCAGTCCATGTGACCGCTGCAGCCTGTGCTTGGCCTGTGATTGGCTGCAGCCGTCACTTACACTGAAACGTCATCCTGGGAGGCCGGACTGGAGACAGACGCAGGGAGTTCTCGGTAAGTATGAACTTATATTTTTTTTTACAGATACATGTATATTGAGATCGGTAGTCACTGTCCCGGGTGCAGAAACAGTTACTGCCGATCGCGTAACTCTTTCAGCACCCTGGACAGTGACTATTTACAGACGTCTCCTAGCAACGCTCCCGTCATTACGGGAGCCCCATTGACTTCCTCAGTCTGGCTGTAGACCTAGAAATACATAGGTCCAGCCAGAATGAAGAAATGTCATGGTAGTAAAAACAATACGCTCCGCAGCACACATAAGATCTGCGGACTTCATTGCGGAATTTTGACTCTCCATTGAAGTCAATGGAGAAATTCCGCCATGAGTCCGCAACCAGTCCGCCACTGCTCCGCAACAGACAGAGCATGCTGCGGACACCAAATTCCGCTCCGCAGCCTATGCTCCGCAGCGGAATTGTACGCATCGTGTAAACGAACACTGCTAAATTAAAGTGAAAATCAATGGAGAAACGGCTCCGCTGCGGATTAACGCTGCGGAGTGTCCGCAGCGGAATTTAAGTGAAATTCCGCTATGTGTGAACCCGCCCTTAGGGGTAATTGATTCCAATTTCTTTGACTAGGGGGTACTTGGCTTTTAATGGTTAAAAAAACACCCTATTCTAAGCTGCTCTGGCACTTTTTTCTGCACATGCTGAATGTTTGCTGAATTAAGTGGATAGTCAAAATTTTCCAGTATTTATAAGGAATTTGCTTTTTGATGAATAATTTGTAAATTTTTGTGGAGAAAATAATTCCACATAATAAACTCCTACAGAAATGTAGTGAAAGTAAGACTTGAATGGAAATGAGCAAATGCAGAGCTGGGAATGAACTGGAATAATGGAATTTCTTTACAATATGGGCTGCCTCATGATTTAAGGAAAACATAATTTTTTTGGGCTGAATTAACACACCTTGTTTTGCTGCGTTTTTGTGCGTTTTTCATCACGTTTTTCATGTTATTTTTTGGGGCGTCTTTGGTTGTGTTTTTAAGTGTGGCCAGCTGTTAATATGTTAGATGTTATATTATAAAATACTAGAAAAATAGCATGTATACAATTACACTTAATTAAAAAACGCCACCAAAAACACTACTAAATACTACTAAAAACACCATAAAAAAGACTAGCATTGTACAGAAAAACGGATCCATCAAGATCATTTTGTTCAACAGGATAGAAAAATTATGCAATCTCCGTTTGTCTGTCCTGTTAAAAAAAACGTATCCTGACGGAAACTTCTACAGCGGAGACAACTGGAAACTTTTATCCGTGATGGGAGCCCCAATAAACACCTATGGATGCAATAAAGGATTTATTTAAAAATGGGGGGGAAAAAACACACAAACTGATGTTTCAACAGGTTGCTCATATATGATGTGTTCACTACTGCTCTGCTATGGTATCGGCAGTCCATGCCCGCTGGCATTCTGCCTTCCGAGGCAATCCCAGATGTGACCTCAGCTCTATACCTGTCTGCCATGGTATCATCTGCCAGTGCCTCTGCCCACGGTGGACTTCACCGTTGTCTCCTGGTCTGCTGGGCCTGCTTCTACTCACATCAGTACTATATCAAGACGTAGCGACCTGGTAATCTCCCCGCAGTGAAGTCCAGATCTCCGTACAGGGTTTGAAGGTTGAATACCAGGGAGGCTACTTAGACAATGCCCTTAGAGCTGGAGTAGCACAGTGGGTCCACAATGAGAAAGATACATTTACATTTGCTGACTCGAGTGAAAGTTTAAGGTGAAGCAGGTTCAATTAGATTCCATGCATACAGCAAAGCTGTGTGGTGCCGCTGTGAGGCATGGTAGTCTTCCCTGGAATCAACCCTCCATAATGCAGAATGCTTTGGAACATGCAAGAATTTTACTTAAGATCCTGCTCTAATCCGTGTGGAAAAAATCAAAAAAACTCTGTCTGCCTTTGTATAAAATCCATGGCACAATGAGGTATAATAAAGGCCTATACCAATCCATACAGAGCTCTCAGAAGTTTGATCAAGAACAAAACTTCTAACCCTTATGACAAAAATCGGATATGGCGCCATTCATAAACAACATTAAGTGTTTATTCAGACGAACGAGTGTAAACTCGGACGTGAAAAACTTGAGTCTATTGAGGGATCCATTAAAACGCACAAAAATAGGATATGTCCCATTTTTTTCACGGGTCCTTCACACGGTCCGTTAAAACAACGACCGTGTGACCAGCCCCATTGAAATACATGCAGCCGTGTGATGGCTGTTAAAAAAACGTCCGTCTCATGGACTGCATTTACGTTCGTCTGAATAAGCCCTTAACCGTGAAGCTTGTCTGATTGATAATTGGGCAGGTAGAACATGGTTAATATAGTGACATATCACAAAATTGTAATTGTTTTTCTTAATGAAGATGTTAATTTTTTAGATCAATGTTCGCGGCTTGTTCGAAGGATTCTGTATATTTATGGAGGTATGTAAACACACCGTGCCATATTCCCAGTTAGTGTGTAAGATCTGCTCTTAGAGCTCAGAATTACTATGAGAACATTTTAATAGAACAAGTGCTCAGTATAATAGGTCTTGGTTGTTAAAAGTGAACTTCCCATTTAATATAAGTGCAGCAATTAAGCTAAAAAATGTAATCAACAGATTCTGAAATAAACACATTAGAGAAGTGTAGTTTACTTTAATCTATCACATCAAATTATTCTGTGTAGGAGGCGTCTGTTTTCGTCTATGATAGCAGTACAATTTTGCCGTTGAGCATAATTTAAAAGCTCAAACTTTCTCTTTTTCTGTATAAAGCGAGACAAATATATTTCCCATAGAATGTTTTGGTAGTATGTCATAGGCAACAGTCTGATAGACAGAGTGGTTATACAGTTTATTAAAGGCATATAGATGTTTTCTGCCGTTCTCGTAAAAATCCATTAAAAAAAAATGTGACATGGGATTTATTACGGTGCTATTCGTCTCAAATCGGCTTTGTAACGATTACCGTATAGGACAATGAGAGTTGTAGGTCAAACGATGTTTGATAACAGGCCAATCACACCACTTTTCTTTACCATGTAGTAGGCATAGAGAACTGTATACTTATGGCCGGTCCCCTGGTTATCAAGCTGGGATCTGTACGAAAACTTGGTTACACCTTAATGATCAATTAAACATATACCAGCTCTACCACAATGCGTCTCTGGTACAAATGTCTAATTATACCTACAGGAGATAAAACAGATAGAAAACACATCAAGAATATTGCTCACGACACGTCAACTCTGCCTAACCGTGCATTTCGCCCTTTTTGCTTCTCCCGGGGCATACAATGTACCGAATATGCCCCGGAAGAAGCTGAAATGGTGAAATAATTTGAACAGTAGGTAAAAAACATAGATGAATACTTGCACAATAGTATTTTATCTTAGCTCTTACCAGGCTTTTTATAGCAGATTTACTTCCTCTTTGATAGGAGACCACAAGTAGTTTATAAACTATTATATAAACCTTGATAAAATTTGTGAGGAGATGGTCAAAGGGCTCAGAATACGTTAAGGCCCTGAAAACACAGGCAGGCAGCAAAAATTGGTCTCAAAATTCCTTCACGAATTTTGGGACAGATTTTGACCTGCCTGCACTCTCCTGCCACGGTTTTCACAGCGTTTTTCAGCAACGGCCTATTGAGCGCCACGGGCAAAAAGCTCAACAAAAAATGCTTTTTCTGACTCCTATTGGTGTCAATGGGAGGTCAGAGGTGGAACTGCGGCATAAAAGGACATGCGGCAATTTTTCCCACGAGCGGCTAAAAGCCGTTTGGAAAAAAAAACGACTTCACATCCCATTAAAAACAATAGGAGGTGGTTTAGGCTGTTTTTTGTTGCTTATTCCAACGCAGGTTCTGCGTCAAAATTAGCGCCAAGAAACTCTGTGTGAAATGGGCCTTACTTTGACGTTTCAATTATAATACAGCATTGCTTTTTCTTTCAAAAAGAAACATATTCAAAATTTTTATTTTGTACACCAATTATGAAAAGTAGCCACAAATGCTATAGACATCCAGTAAAACCTAATAAGCACTAAACCACACACTGAATATTTTTACAACTGGTGCTATATTTATTACAACAATGGCAACAATTCAAAAACTAGCGTTACATTAACAAGCACAACAATGACTACACTAGGAAAATGTCACAAGTTCTTCATCTTAGTCACAAAAATAGATACAGAACTCCAGTAAATCAAACAATCGTTAAAATAATATATCACTATGATTTTTTTTAATGATTGGTTGCCAGCAAACTGTATGATGAGCATGCTCGTCGCGTGCGGCATATGGTAGCAACATCATGCCGAACATACTCGTCTTTGTGATTACGTAAGCTTTATTACTACCGCCTTAGTAATGGCCACCGGCTAATTGACAGCGTCCATTACTAAGTCGGGGCTTAGTGTTAGCCGGTGCAGAGGCTAACACTAACCGCCATTACTACCCTGGTACCCATAGCCACCAGGGGTGCCGGGAAGAGCCGGGTACGATCCAGTACTTGACAATCAGGGAGTGATTTTCGGATACTGGGGCGGCTGCGGGCTAGTACTATCAGGCTGGGAAAGGCCAGAAACAGCGCCCCTCCCCCCCCCCAGTAATGCTAGCCTGCTGCTGCTTTATTGTATCTGGCTGGCTATGAAAAACCTACGTCATTTTAAAAAAAAAAAACGATGTGGGGTCCCTCCCAATTTTCATAACCAGCCAGATAAAACATAGCAGCAGCAGGCAGCATTACCAGGGTGGGATGGGACACTGTTTTTGGCCTTCCCCAGCCTAATACTACCAGCCTGCGGCCGCCGCAGTGCTCGACCATCACTACAGATGGTCGGGTACTGGTTCGTACCCGGCTCTTCTCAGTACCCCTGGTGGAGGCACAGTGAAAAATAATTAAATAAAAAAATGTGCACCAACACTGACATGAAAAACAGATGCCACACGGAACAAACACTGATGGCACACGGAACTGCAACTCTTGAAAAATGGTTTGTTTTTTGCGGATGCAAAACGGACAGGTTCGCCTGAATAAGGGCTGAGAGTGAGGGATAGTAAAACACAGAATACAGATAGATAGGGGATTAGTGTTAATGAGTGTGTTTCATAGTGAGGAGAAGAGATTAGAGACCAGGATTAGATTTACAACAATTTGCTAAAAAGATAGCTTTAAAAGAGAGATAGGGGTCAGTCAGTGTCACTGCTTTAGTTATGCAGGAACAGGCAGCCATTGCTGTGAGTGCTGCTGCAGCTATACAATTAATTTCTTACATTCATTCGTGAATCACCAATCTTTATCACATCATTCACAAATCTTCTTCAATAATATTAATCTTAAGTTGAAAAAAAAAACACAGGTCCATCAAGTTCCACCTTTCTCAATAAATTACACATCATTTATTGCTTGATTAATTATAATCCTCAATGCCATTTTCAGTAAATAATCATCTAGAATTTTCTTAAACGCTGACATAGAATCTGCCATTACTACCTCTTGGGGTAGGGCATTCCATAGTTTGATTACTCTTAAAGAACCCTTTCCTATATTGAAGTCTGAAACTTCTTTCTTCCACAATGAATGCGCCCTGGTCCTTAACCCCTTCGCGCTCAGGTCAGTACTATTACGTCCTGCTGAGCGCATCGTTCGCGCTCAGGTCAGTAATAGTACTGACCTGAGTTAACACGGCGCCATCTTTCCCCGGCGCGTGTCTGAGCTGTGATACCTGCTGTTTCCGACAGCAGGCTATCACAGCTTAGTGTGCAGGGACCGATCGCGGTGGTCCCCGCCGATTAACCCCTTAGAAGCCGCGTTCAATAGCGATCGCGGCTTCTTAGGGGTTAAGCTGCCATCGCCGGCCTGCTACACGATAGCGGGCCGCGATGGCTACTATGGCAACCAGAATCCTAACAATGGACTCTGGCTACGCCATCGACAGAAGCCTAGTGGGTCCTGACAAAGTCAGGACCCACTATGCTTGCTGTCAGCGAATAGCTGACAGCTCTAATACACTGCACTACGTATGTAGTGCAGTGCATTAGAATAGCGATCAGAGCTTCCTGCCCTCATGTCCCTAGTGGGACAAAGTAAAAAAAGTGTAAAAATAAGAAAATAAAAGATTTAAAAGTAATAAAAGTAAAAGTCCCCCTTTTTCCCTTATCAGTCCTTTATTATTAATAAAAATATATAAATAAACAAATAAACTATACATAATTGGTATCGCCGCGTGCGTAGCGGCCTGAACTACAAAACGATGTCGTTATTTATCCCGCTCGGTGAACGCCGTAAAAGAAAATAATAATAAACCGTACCACAATCACAATTGTTTGGTCACTTTATCTCCCAAAAAATGGAATAAAAAGAGATCAAAAAGTCGCATGTACCTAAAAATGGTACTGATCGAAACTACGGTTCGTTACGCAAAAAATAAGTCCTCGCACGACTTTCCTGATGGAAAAATAAAACAGTTATGGCTCTTAGAGTATGGTAACACAAAAAATAAATTATATTTTACAAAATTTATTTTATTGTGCAAACGCCATAAGACATAAAATAAAACTATAAACATCTGGAATGGCCGTAATCTGATCGCCCCGCAGAATAAAGTGAATATGTCATTTATAGTGCACGGTGCACGCAGTAAAAAAAATAGAATAAAAAACAATAGTAAAATTGCTGTTTTTTTAGTCACCACGCCACTTAAAAATAGAATAAAAACTGATCAAAAAGCCGCATGCACCCCAAGAAAACTACAATGGATTCCTCAAGGGGTCTAGTTTCCAAAAAGGGGTCACTTTTGGGGGGTTTCCACTGTTTTAGCACCACAAGACCTCTTCAAACCCGACATGGTGCCTAATAAATTAAATTAAATTAATTAAATGTCACCTCTACTTTGCTCTAAATTCCTGTGAAACACCTAAAGGGTTAATAAACTTTCTATATGCTGTTATGAATACTTTGAGGGGTCTAGTTTCTGAAATGGGGTGTTTGATAAGGGTGTCTAATATATGGGCCCCTCAAAGCAACTTCAGAACTGAGCTGGAAACTAAAAAATAAAATAAAAATGAGGCAATACTTTGCTTCTTACATTATACTGATAATGAGCCGTGCCCACCCCGAGATGACCCCAGTTTTGACCGTTTGTATAAACGGAGACCCCTATTAGACCGTTTCAGTGCCCGGTTTTCCCAAGCATACACCCCCGAGAAGTGTATTTCTGTTGATGAGTCCCTGGTACATTTTGAAGGGAGGCTTCAATTCCGCCAGTACCTGCCGGGTAAGAAGGCAAGGTATGGCGTGAAGATGTATAAGCTGTGCGAGAGTGCATCAGGGTATACCTACAGGTTTAGGATATATGAAGGGAAGGACAACAGCATTCAGCCCCCAGAATGCCCCCCCCCCCTTACTGGGAGTTAATGCAAAAATTGTGTGGGATTTGGTGCACCCACTGCTGGACCAGGGTTACCACCTCTACCTGGATAATTTTTATACCAGCTTCCCACTCTTCAACTGCCTCGCTAAGACTCTGCTTGGGCAAACAAGAAGGGGTGAGAGCAGGGCACATTCTAGCAGCAACATATTGTGTGTCAAGTACAAGACCAGGGAGATGCCACACCAGTACCCATGTACTTGTACGAGGTACCAGTACAGAGACCCCCAAACCAGACTGCATCCTGGACTACAATAGGTACATGGGAGGGGTGGACTTGTCAGATCAAGTCCTGAAGCCCTACAGTACTTTTGAAAGCGAGGCCACACGCATCGTACCAGGGCAACACTTTTTAGGAGAACTGGCAAGAAGGGAAAAAGTCAAAAGAGGTGCAGAGTCTGCTATAAGAGGGGGATAAGGAAGGACATAATATATCAATGTGACACGTGTCCCGAAAAACCAGAGCTCTGTATGAAAGAGTGTTTTAAAATTTATCATCCATCCCTTTATTTTTAATTTTACCCCAGTTTTACTCGCTCTGATCCACTTCGCACAGCTTACCCCTCCTCATCTTTCCCCTCTGAGCCCTGCTGTGTGCCCAGGCAGCTGATAATAGCCACATGTAGGGTATTGCTGTACCCGGAAGAACCAACATTACAGTTTATGAGGTGTATATCTCCGGTAGCGCATGCTGGGCACAATATATCGGACACTGAATTGGCATATATGTATAGAAAATTGCAAATTTCACTCTGCACCAACTGCTGCACATTATCTTTTACACAATACCTGTGGGGTCAAAATGCTCACTACACCTCTAGATGAATGCCTTAAGGGGTGTAGATTTTAAAACAGGGTCACTTCTCGGGGGTTTCGACTGTACCGGTACCTTAGGGGCTCCTGCGTACAAGACTTAGCACCAGAAAAGCTTCAGTAGGCCAAATGGTGGTCCTTTCCTTCTGAGCCCTGCCGTGTGCCCAGGCAGCTAATAACAGCCACATGTAGGGTATTGCCGTACCCCGGAGAACCCACATTACAGTTTATGGGGTGTATGTCTCCGGTGGCACATGATGGGCACAATATATCGGACACTGACATGGCATATATATAGAAAATTGCAAATCTCACTCTGCACCATCTGCTGCACATTATCTTTTACACAATACCTGTGGGGTCAAAATGCTCACTACACCTCTAGATTAATTCCTTAAGGGTGTAGTTTTTAAAACGGGGTCACTTCTCGGGGGTTTCAACTGTACTGATACCTCAGGGGCTTCTGCACACATGACTTAGCACCAGAAAATTCCCAGTAGGCCACATGGTGGTCCTTTCCTTCTGAGCCCTCCCATGGGCCCAAACGGCAGTTTATCACCACGAATAGGGTATTGCCACACTCAGGACAAATTGGGCAACAAAATGGGGTATTTTATTCCTTGTGAAAATAAGAAATTTTGAGCCAAAACTACCTCTTATTGGAAAAAATAAAAACATTTTTAATTCACAGCCCAATTCAAATAAATTCTGTGAAAAAACTGTGGGGTCTAAATGGTCACAACACCCATAAATAAATTCTTTGAGGGGTGTAGTTTCCAAAATGGGGTGACTTCTGGTGGGTTTCCATTGCTTTGATACCTCTGGGGCTCTGCAAATGCAAAATGGCACCCGAAAACCAATCCAGCAAAATCTGGGCTCCAAAGAACACATAGCGCTCCTTTCCTTCTGAGGCCTCCCATGGGCCCAAACGGCAGTTTATCACCACAAATGGGGTATTGCCGAACTCAGGACAAATTGGACAACAGATTGGGGTATTTTATTCCTTGTGACAATAAGACATTTTTAGCCAAAACTACCTCTTATTGGAAAAAATTAAATTTTTTTAAATTCACAGCCCAATTCAAATAAGTTCTGTGAAAAAACTGTGGGGTCTAAATGGTCACAACACCCATAAATAAATTCCTTGAGGGGTTTTGTTTCCAAAATGGGGTCACTTTTGGTGGGTTTCCATTGCTTTGATACCTCTGAGGCTCTGCAAATGCGACATGGCACCCGAAAACCAATCCAGCAAAATCTGGACTCCTAAGAACACATAGCGCTCCTTTCGTTCTGAGTCCTCCCGTGGGCCCAAACGGCCGTTTATCACCACAAATGGGGTATTGCCGCACTCAGGACAAATTGGGCAACAAAATGGGGCATTTTGTTCCCTGTGAAAATAAGAAATTCTGATCAAAAATGACATCTTATTGGAAAAATTGTCATTCTTTTAATTTCACAGCCCAATTCAAATACGCGCTGTGAAAAAACTACGGGGTAAAAATGGTAACAATAACCATAAATTAATTCCTTGAGGGGTGTAGTTTCCAAAATGGGGTCAGTTTTGGGGTATTCCTACTGTTTTGGCACCTCAACACCTCTCCAAAACTGGCATGCTGCCTAAAATATATGCTAATAAAAAAGAAGCACCAAAATGCACTAGGTGCTTCTTTGCTTCTGGGGCTTGTGTTTTAGTCCACGAGAACACTAGAGCCACATGTGGGACATTTCTAAAAACGGCAGAATCTGGACAATACATATTTAGTAGTGTTTCTCTGGTAAAACCTTCTTTGTTACAGAAAAAAAATAGAATAAAATTGAAATTCAGCAAGAAAAATGAAATTTGCAAATGTCACCTCCACCTGTGAAATGCCTGAAGGGTTAAAAAACTTTCTAAATGCTATTTTAAATACTTTGAGGGGTCTAGTTTTTAAAATGGGGTGTTTTATGGGGGTTTCTAATACATAGGCCCCTCAAAGCCTCTTCAGAACTGAACAGGTACCTTAAAAAAAAGTGAAATATGTCAGATTTAAAAAATAGGCTCTGAGCCTTAAGGCCCAAACTAGGCTGCGTCCTTAAGGGGTTAAGGCCCTTTTACACTGGCCAATTATTGGGCAAACGAGCGTTCCCGATAATTGCCCTGTGTAAACAGGGCAACGATCAGCCGATGAACGAGCAAATGCTCGTTCATCAGCTGATCGTATAGTTTTAAATATTGAAAATATTATCATTGTCAGCAGCACATCTCCCTGTGTAAACAGGGAGACGTGCTGCCGACATGATACAAATGTATGGGGGCGAGCAGTCAGAGTAACGAGCGCTCTTCCCCATGCTAGCTCCTTGTGAAAGGAGCAAACGAGCGCCGATCAACGAGCTGTCTCGTTGATCGGCGCACGTTTACACGGGACGTCGGGCTGTGTAATGCCAGCTTTAGTAGAGTCCTTGGAAATAACAGATTATGTGCTAGTTCTTTGTATTGACCACATATACTTATACACGTTAATAAGATCACTTTTTTTTTGCAAGCTGAACAAGTCCAATTTCTCTAGTCTTTCATTGTAAGGGACACCTCTCATCCCATTTAATAATCTAGTCGCTCGCCTATGAACCCTCTCCAGTTCTCCTATATCCTTTTTACAATGTCGAGCCCAAAACTGAATTCAATATGCAAGATGTGGCCTTACAATGGATTTATAGGGGGTAATAGTACATTTGAATCACAGGTTTTTATCTTTCTTTTTATACACCCTAAAATTCTTTTGCATCTGCTGCTTGACATTGAGTACTGCTGCTTAGTTGATTTGTAACCAGAATACCCAGGTCCTCCTATTGTTCCGTTATCCCTAGTTTTATTCAGTTTAATGTATATACAGTAATACCATTATTTCGTCCTAGGTGCATTACATTTATTAAAATTGTTTTTTTTAACTGCCAGGAAAAACTGATGCAAAACGAATGTCAAATGGCCATTAAAAACGGACAGACGGACTGGAAATGGGTGAAAATTTAGAGACACACTGATGCAAAAGGGCCATGAAAAACTGACAGTTGATCAGTTTTTATGGACATTTTTTTTTCACTTTTGTGTGAATATAGCCTAAATCTGACAGTGCAGTGTGTTTTTAAACATGCTGTCTGTTACAACCGGCTACCATCTGCTTTACCCATTGCCATATATGTTGTTGTCACTTTGACAATTCTAATACTATCTTGGTGTTAAAGAGCTTTAACCCCTTCAGGACCCAGCCTGTTTTGGCCTTCAGGACACAGCCGATTTTTTCAAATCAAATGTGTTACTTTATGTGGTAATAACATCGGAATGCTTTTACCTATCCAAGCGATTGTGAGATGTTTTCTTGTGACATGTTGTACTTTATGTTAGTGAAAAAATTTGGTCGATAATTTCGGTGTTTATTTCTGAAAAACACAAAAATGTAGAAAAAATGTGCAAAAGTTAGCATTTTTCTAAATTTAAACGTATCTGCTTGTAAAACAGATAGAAATAGCACGCAAAATAGTTACTAGTTAACATTTCCCATATGTCTACTTTATGTTTGCATACTTTTTGAACGTCCATTTATTTTTCTAGGACGTTACAAGGCTTAGAAGTTTAGCAGCAATTTCTTACATTTTAAAGAAAATTTCAAAAGGCCATTTTTTCAGGGACCAGTTCAGTTCTGAAGTGGCTTTGAGGGCCTTATATATTAGAAAATCCCCAGAAGTCACCCCATTTTGAAAACTGCACCCCTCAAGGTATTCGAATTAGCATTCACAAAGTGTTTTAACCCTTTAGGATTTTCACAGGAATTAAAGTAAATTAGAAATTAAATTTACAAACTGTAAATTTGTAACACAGAAGGTTTTTCGCTAACTATATTGGAATTAGTCTGTAAAAATGAAAATCTACTTTTTTTCTGAAAAAACTGAAATGTTTAATATTTACAAAGAATAATGAAGAAAATGCACCCCAACATTTGTAAAGCAATATCTCCCGATTACGGCAATATCCCATATGTGGTAATAAACTGCTGATTGGACCCACAGCAGTGCTCAGAAGGGAAGGAGCGCCATTTGGATCTTAAAGCACAGACTTTGCTGGAATGTTTTTCGGTGCCATGTCGCATTTGCAACGCCCTGGAGGGACCAAGACAGTGGAAACCCGCCAAACGTGACCCCATTTTGGAAACTACACCTCTCAAGGAATTTATCTAGGGGTTTAGTTAGCATTCTGACCACACAGGTTTTTTGCAGAATTTTGTGGAATTAGGCCATGAAAACGAAAATCTACTTTTTTTTTCTGAAAATGCATAGAAATTTTAAATTTTTCAAGGAATAAAGGAAAAAAAGAACCACAACATTTGTAAAGCATTTTCTCCTGATTACAGCAATACCCCATATGTGGTAGTAAACTGCTGATTGGACCCACGGCAGCGCTCAGAAGGGATGGAGCGCAATTTGGATTTTGGAGCACGGATTTTGCTGGATTGGTTTTCGGTGCCATGTCGCATTTGCAACGCCCTGGAGGGACCAAAACAGTGGAAACACCCCAAGTTACCCCATTTTGGAAACACCCCATTTTTCTAGGGGTATAGTGAGCATTTTTTCACTAGTATGCCATTTTAATGCATAATATGTTGTACCCAGTTTGCGCCACTGAAGACAAATACCTCATAAAACGTTAAGCGGGTTCTCTCAGGTATGGTGATGCCATATATGTGGGCGCAAACTGCTGTTTGGGCACGCTGCAGGGCTCAGACGGGAGGGATGACATTTTACTTTTGGAGCGCAGATTTTGCTTGGTAATAGTTCTGTTTGGGGTATTGCTGGTATTTCAGTTTATAATGTGGGGGTGTATGTAAGCTGTGCAGAATACATCAGAGCATAAATAAGAGGGTATAATAATGCGGTGAATAAATAATAATTCATAGATATGTGGCCGGTGTCGCACGGATAAATGGTGCCCAATCTTATCTGATTTTGGAACACACTGAACATTTTGCATCACCATATTCTGAAAGCCAGAACTTTTTTATTTTTTTCCCCACTGGAGCTGTGTGAGGGCTTATTTGTTGTGGGACAATCTGTAGTTTTCATTGGTACAATTTTGGGGTACATGCTATTTTTTTGATCACTTTTTATTAGATTTTTTTGCAAGCCGGGTGATGTTTTTAAGTTTATTTTTTGCGGCGTTCATCGTGTGCTATAAATAACAGTTTTACTTTATTTTGCGGGTCAGTACGATTACGGCGATATGGTATGTATATAGTTTTTTTATGTTTGTAGCGTTTGCGCAATAAAATCACTTTTTTATAAAATAATTTATTTTCTGTGTCACAATATTCTGAGAGCCATAACTTTTTTTTTTGTCAAAAAAGCTGTGTTAGGCCTCATTTACACGAGCGTGTGCGTTTTGCGCGCGCAAAAAACGCTGCGTTTTGCGCGCGCAAAAGGCACTTGGCAGCTCCGTGTGTCATCCGTGTATGATGCGCGGCTGCGTGATTTTCGCGCAGCCGCCATCATAGAGATGAGGCTAGTCGACGCCCGTCACTGTCCAAGGTGCTGAAAGAGCTAACTGATCGGCAGTAACTCTTTCAGCACCCTCGACAGTGAATGCCGAACACAATATACACCAACCTGTGAATAAAAAAAGACTTTCATACTTACCAAGAACTTCCTGCTTCCCCCAGTCCGGGCTCCCGGCCGTTGCCTTGGTGACGCGTCCCACTCTTGTCATCCGGCCCCACCTCCCAGGATGACGCCGCAGTCCATGAGACCGCTGCAGCCTGTGATTGGCTGCAGCCTGTGCTTGGCCTGTGATTGGCTGCAGCTGTCACTTGGACTTAACTGTCATCCCGGGAGGTCGGACCGGAGTTATCGGTAAGTCAGAACTTTTTTTTTTTTTACAGGTTCATGGATTTTCGGAGCGGAAGTCACTGTCCAGGGTGCTGAACCAGTTTAACGCTTTCAGCACCGTGGACAGTGACTGTCTCCTGACGTCGCGTACCCGAACATTTTTTACCGGTTTCGGTCAAAACGAGTTTGGCCGAACCCGGTGAAGTTCGGTGCGCTCATCTCGAATTTGACACTCCGTTTGGATGTTTGTAACCAGAAAAGCACGTGGTGCTTTTCTGTTTACATTCAGGAGTTTGACAGCTCTTGCGTGATTTTCGCGCATGCAACGCAGGACCGTCAGTGTGGCATGCGTTGTTTTCACGCACCCATTGAAGTCAATGGGTGCGTGTTGCGTGAAAAACGCAAGAATATAGAACATGTCGTGAGTTTTACGCAACGCACTCACGCAGCGCAAAATTCACGCATCGTCTAAACAGCCCCATAGACTATTATAGGTGCGTACGACACGCGTGAAAAGCACGCGCGTCGCACGCGCGTATAATACGCTCGTGTAAATGAGGCCTAAGGGCTAGTTTTTTGCGCGACGGGTTGTAGTTTTTATCGGTACTATTTTCGGGTACATGCGACTTTTTGATCACTTTTTATTCTCTATTTTGGGAGGGGTGGGGACCAAAAAATAGCGATTCTGGTGTAGTTTTTTTATAGATTTTTGGGGTGTTCATCGTGCGGGAAAAATAACATTATAGTTTTATAGTTTGGGTTGTTACAAACGCGGCGGTACCAAATATGTGTACTTTTTTTTAACGTGTTTATTTTTTTCCTATAATAAAAAATTTTATTATAGGGAAAAAAATATATTTTTTTGTTTATATAATTTATAACTTTTATTTTTACAATTTTTTTTTACTTTTTTTACTTGTCCAACTAGGGGACATTTGGACTTGCAGCTTTGATCGCTGCTAGAGTACATTACACTACCTACGTATTCTAACTGTCATTGTGGCGTGACAGTCACACTGACAGGAAGCCTCGGAGGACCGGCTGGAGGCTGCCCCTCCTTCTGTACATAGCAACCCGGAGGTCATTGTCTGGTCTCCGATTGCCATGACAATCATCGGTAGCCCGCACAATCACTTCGTGGGGGCTGCCGATGTGCTTCAAACCCCTTAAATGCGGCAATTAAAATCAGATGGTCCGCTGACCGGCAAGACTGGAGTGTCAGCTGTCGGGGACAGCTGACCTCCTGGTTCCCGGACACTGTCCGTTAGGACAGTGTGCGCTGGGAACCGCTCCGCAACTGTACGTCCTGGTGTGGATAGAAACCCCTCTGCAGGACGTGCAGTTGCGGCGCAGCTCGTGAAGAGGTTAAAAGGATTGGATACACTTTTAGTACACCTTAGAGTGTCATACACGTCTTTTCAGAGAAATTGGGGAGCTTTCAATATGCAACATATTTAGTCGGTCTAAATCGAATGTGACGGCAGGATTTACCGAATTGGACACAAAGCGAACTTCTAAAAATTCGCTCATCTCTATTGATATCCAGAAAGCTGAGTTCCTGACAGGCGGGGTTTCTGAGCCCTTTAATTTACTCAATTTCATTGTGATTAATGTTGGAACATTTTGGGCTTCACTAATATACCACAAAACATTATCTTGTGTGTGAGCACAAGATAATATATCCAGTATTTAAACAATACACAATACAGTTTATATAAACTCAGGAATGAACCATTATCTGGGCCTTGAGAGTCATAATAATTTGCAATCTAAAGCATAAATTATGTTTTAGTGAATGGTATAATACTTACAAGGCTTCTTAGTAAGACTAGACCATTCTGGAAAGATTACACATTGGGACGTGTATTTTACAATAACAATGAGGAATTTTAGCTTAGTGACCACCATATTAGTTTCTGCCTGTACTGCAGGAAAGAAATTGGAACCAATATTGCTAAGTAAACAACACAGCAAGAGGTATATTGTCCAATATGTTATATATAAGGCTGTGTAGTATCTACAATAAATATGGCCTCTAGTATACAATAGCTACCACACTGGGTTCTCTATAGATAGGGATAGAAATGAGCCTACAGAGATTGTCGTACATATTGCATAGCATCCAAATTGTGGTGTATAAATAACTCCTACTGAGTTCTATTTTAAAGTATAATTGACAACCTGCTGTCACGGTATGTAATGTTATTCTGAGTGATGCATATCCTACATTAAAATGCGCTGAAGAATGTTACTGATAGAACAGAATTCTATTGTCATATTGTTCAGTGGAAGGACATGTAAAGGCTTTAGTGGCTCATGTTTATGTATATCTAGTATGTGGTTTATGCATAGACTTATGTGACATGAGAGTTGTAATAATTTTAAAACGATGTATGTCATTTATAAATGTGAAATATAATGTTTCCTTTGACCAAAAGGGTAACTATCCCCTTTAATCAATTATTAGCTTATAAAAGTAAAATGATATTCACCATTCGTTACCATACTGTCTGTATGTATCCAGGGAGGCTTTAGAGCAATTTTTCTTCAACTATAATTTACTGAGGCAATGACTGCATCAGATTTTCTTGGCTCCTGATATAAATATAAATATATATATATATATATATATATATATATATATATATATATATATCTATCTATAGATATATAGATATATATATATATATATATATATATATATATATATATATATATCTATATATATCTATAGATATATCTATATAGATATATCTATATATATATATATATACATATATATATATATATATATATATATATACGTAAAGATAAGCAGCACTCTGCGACAGATTCCAACATGGTAATGGGTGCAAGCAGGTGATCCAGATCCGTGGATTATAAAACATAAACAAAACGAATCCCACAGCACTCCGATGGTTCAAAAAAGTATTTGATTTATTCAGTCAACAGCTGCAACGTTTCCGTCCTGCTATAGGACCTTTTTCAAGCATTTTTTCATGCTTGAAAAAGGTCCTACAGCAGGACGGAAACGTTGCAGCTGTTGACTGAATAAATCACATACTTTTTGGAACCATCGGAGTGCTGTGGGATTTCTTTTGTTTATATATATATATATTGTTGTCACAAAGTTGGAAGCATACAATTGTCTTAAATGTCTTTGCATGTTGTAACTTTAACATTACCACTTACCCTGAAAAATAGAACTGCTTGCATACCATCTTAGTTGGACGGTTGCTGCTACATAACAACGGGGAGGACGAGACCAGCGTGGCCGCGCTATTTCCTCAAGTTGGGGGGCCCTGCTTAGATTTTATAAGGCAGCTGTTACTGCCGAACGAGGTTCAGTGTGCCAGGTATACCCATAGAGAAGGAGCTGTGATGCAAGCTGCTGTGCTGAGATCTGCTTAGTGGTGCCAAGAAGCATGAGTGAAGGCTCTAAGAGTGAGTGGGTCTGGAGCATCCGTGGTTTTTGCAGGAGCCTCCCCAAGTGTAATACTGTCGGTTGATCGACCCATGACCCTGTCGCCAATTCACTGATTGTCCTTCATTGGACCATTTTTAGTATGTTCAAACTATTACAGACTGGGAACGCTCCACAAGACCTGCTATTTTGGAGATGCTCTATTCCAGTGTCTAGCCATTACAATTTGGCCCTTGCCAAAGTCGCTCATTTCCATACACTTGCCCATATTTCCAGCTTCCAACACATTATCTTCAAAAACTGACTGTTCACCCGCTGGCTAATATAATTAACCTCTTAGGAGGTGTATTGTAACAAGATAATCAATGTTATTCACTTCACATGTCAGTGGTTTTAATGCTATGGCGGATTGGTGTGTATGTATTGTGACAACTTGGGGTAAGTTGGCTCACAGGACCGCCATCTCCAGGGTAAGATGGTTGGCACACTTAAGAATTTTCACTCCCACGCAGTGAATTCGGTATGAAATTGGCCGCAACCAGCTTTATTGTCCTCATACAGGAAAAGCAGTTGTACAAAACAGTTCAAAAATAAATCCTAGGCCGTCCAGCCTCTAACTAAACATACAGCTTCCCTAGCTATCAGGGTGAAAGGCCTTCTGCCCAGCACCCCACAACAAACATATGTTCTTACCAGAACTTCTGACTCCCACAGTATGACAATACCTGTCTACCTCAGGCTGGGAGCATTGTGTTTGTGTGAATAGATCCCACCTTTCTTAAAGGAGCCTTAAGGGCTGGCAGCGAATGAGACTCATAAGGCTGCCCAAACCCTGGACTGTACTTAAAGACGGAGTGGAACTTTATTCTCTTCCACTCCAGCAACCCAGACCTTTTAAATATATAATTCTGGGTCCAAATCCTGCCGCTTAGTAGCTGCCCTGCTACAGTATGTATATATATATATATATATATATATATATATATATATATATATATATACACGTACACCCTTCAGCCATAACATTAAAATTACCGGTCTAATATTGTGTGGGTCCCCCTAGTGTCACCAAACACAAAAAAAGTTATTTTATCTTTCTGATTAAAATGTTTATGCCACCGCAATTTGCGTGAAAACAGGTTAATATCCTTAAGCCAATTAAATACGTGAAAATACGAAGTTGGATCATATTATATTTCTTTACTCCATATTGTCATATCTGCAATACCCAAGTTCCGAGAAGAAAGACAGGGTTTAATAGGGACAGTGGACGAGTAACCAGTGGTAAATATCTTTGCAACTCCAGCTCCATTATCACGACTGATTGGGTAAGATTGAACCATTTACCTTTTGTTGTCCTTAACCCCTTCCCACCACAGCCATTTTTCATATTTTCACTTTCGTTTTTTCCTCCCCACCTTCCAAAAGCCATAACTTTTTTATTTTTTGTTCCATATAGCGTATGAGGGCTTGTTTATTGCGGGACAAGTTGTAAATTTTCACGGCACCATTTATTGTACCATATAATATAGTGGGAAACTGGAAAACATATTTTTTTGGGTGGAATAGAAAAAAACCTGTGATTTGGGGAGTTTTGTTTTTACGGTATTCACCGTGCGGTAAACATGGCATGTTTGCTTTATTCTGTCGGTCAATGCGATTACGGCAATACCAAATTTATATATTTTTTTATGTTTTACTACTTTTACATGGAAAAACGAATTATTAAAAATAAAATTAGAGTTTTGTCGCAACATTCTGAGAGCCATAACCTTATTTTCCATCAATTGAGCAGTATGAGGGCTTATTTTTTGCAGGACGAGCTGTAGTCATTTGAAGGTACATGAGACTTTTTGATCACTTTTTATTTCATTTTTTGTGGGAGATAAAGTGGACAACAACAATTCTGGTGTTTTAATATATTCTAATAGTTCGGAATTTTAAGAATAATACCAGTTATGTAAATTATTGTTTATTACAATGTGCTTGGGGGAAAATTAGAAAAGGGGGGTTGTTTGAACTTTTAATCTATTTTTTTTAAATATATTTTAAAAACTTTGTTTTACTGTATTTATCATTTTTTTTTTACTAGTCCCCCTCGGGGACTTGAACCAGCAATCGTTGGCAGATATGGGAACCTGCCCCCAGGCTGCCATGTCAACCATCGGCACCCCCGCAATCACGTCATGGGGGGATGTTGCAATGCTACAGTGGGCCGCCCCCCCTGTTTATAACCACTTAGATGCCGCGGTCACTATTGCATAAAACAGCGTGTATATATAGGAGATCCACAATCAAGTAAACATTTTATAAAAATAGTGCCAATTAAATATAAATTCACATATACAATTTCTATATAAAATATGCAAAACAAACTGCCATTGTGCAGTGTTATAGTAAAGCCGTACACAAGTTTCATACCATATATCAAAAACATCATCATAGTAGGAAGTATGCTATTAAGATATAAGTGTTATAATTTTAGACAATCACCAATGCAATACACCTGTACAAATATCACTACATGTGAGAGACTCACCACAATGAGGAACCGGCTCCATTGTAAATAGAATAAGTGCGCGCAACCCACGGCGTTCCTAAATTCTTAGGGTATGTTCAGATGTAGTGTATTCAGCAGGATATATTCACACGGAGTGTTTTCAGGTGCATTTCGGGGGGTTTACGCCTCAGAAAATGACTAAAAAAATGGAAGCATAACGCCTCCAAACATCTGGGATTGCGTTCTGTTCTGACGGGGCGTTTTTTACGCCTCGTTTTCCAAAAATGGAATGTAAAAAGACGCCCATGAAAAAGAAGTGCATGTCAATTCCTGGAACGTTTTTTGAGCCGTTTTTCATTTACTCTATAAAAAAAAAGCGAGTGGCTTAAAAAACGTCTGAAAATCAGGAGCTGTTTTCCCTTGAAAACAGCTCTGTATTTTCAAAAGTTTTTTGTTAAGCGTGTGAACATAACCTTACTGCGCATGCACGGACTAATCAAGCTGTCAAAATCTGATCACCCTACTGCGCATGCCCGCGCAAGCGAAAACCCCATAGACCGCACAACGCGGCCATGTCCAAACAGGGCATATTCAAATGAATGACGTGTGTCTAAACACATAGAAAGAAGCAGGGAAACAGATAACGGGCACTAATAGTATCAATTCTACATGCGGAATAGTAGATCTAAGTAAAAGACTGTCAAATTGAATAGCCTATATTAGAACCAAATATATATATATATATATATATATATATATATATATATATATACACTCGGGATAATATCAATAATCCTGAATGATACTTGAGCTCCATATATCCAACGGAAGCACTTAGAGATGTAAACCCTTGAAAATGTATGTATATACACACACACAACCTGTCCCAAAGGAGCGCACTGCTGATCTCCCCCTTATTCTCAAGGAAAAAACTCTATCGTGCAAAGGTGGAAAGGACGCACACTAGGTATATATATATATAATATGCATAGGTTACTAATCCACCACCAATCATCCTCTATAAGGGATGATAGATAGATAGATAGATAGATAGATAGATAGATAGATAGATAGATAGATAGATAGATAGATAGATAGATAGATAGATAGATAGATAGATAGATAGATAGATAGATAGATAGATAGATGATAGATAGATAGATAGATAGATAGATAGATAGATAGATAGATAGATAGATAGATAGATAGATAGATAGATAGATAGATAGATATGAGATAGATAGATAGATAGATAGATAGATAGATAGATAGATAGATAGATAGATAGATAGATAGATAGATAGATAGATAGATAGATAGATAGATAGATATGAGACAGATAAATGGATGGATGGATAGATAGATAGATAGATAGATAGATAGATAGATAGATAGATAGATAGATAGATAGATACAACAAATCCACTGTCTAGCTGCACCAGTGTACGACAACAGACAAGGATACATGCCCCAGGGACCCGATTCAAGTCAATTCTGGATATAAAAGGCTTGAGAAAGACTCTAGTGTCTTGAGCCGAAACGTAGCACCAGGGCTAATAAAGCTCAATTTTTTTTCTTCAGTATACATTGGAGTGCTGCCTACTTTTTGATTTTTAGATAGATTAAACTATTTATCTTGGAATTTCTAGAATTATTTGAGCTTACTTACCATCCATTACAGAAACATAAATACTAAGAAATGGGGCCTGACTGTATATTACTATCCTTACTATCAGGTCCGGCCTTTCGGCGCGCCAACCCAATCATTAAAAAACAAAATGCCCGATAAAAAAGTATAATGCCCCTTTATGCTGTGTACACACGGAGTATTTTGTCGAGTTTTTTGACGTGGAAACCGCGTCACAAAACTCGTTAAAAACGGCCCGAAAATGCCTCCCATTGATTTCAATGGGAGGCATCGGCGTCTTTTTCCCGCGAGCAGTAAAACTGCCTCGCGGGAAAAAGAAGCGACATGCCCTATCTTCGGGCGTTTCCGCCTCAGACCTCCCATTGACTTCAATGGGAGGCAGAGAAAGCGTACTTTGCGGTGTTTTATGCCCGCGGCGCTCAATGGCCGCGGCAGGAAACACAGCGAAGAACTCAGCGAAAATCGGCGTGCAGGGAGAGGAAAATCTGCCTCAAACTTCCAAACGGAATTTTGAGGCAGATATTCCTCCTGAAAAATACTCCGTGTGAACATAGCCTTAAGTGCCCCCATACAGTATAATAATAATAATGTTTAATAATATAATATATTACAACTCCTTCAAGGACACAGTATTTTGACCTCTAATTGTGCCCACAATATTATCCCACCTGTAGTACCCCTACACAGTATAATGTCCGCTTATTGGCTCCCACACAGTATAGTACCCCTCTGTCGATTTTGCCATACAGCCTCCCTGTAGACAGTGCCATAATCCCCCACCTCCTCCTTATAGATCATGCCATACAGCCCCCCCCACCTTCCCCTTGTAGACAGTGCCCCCAAACAAAAACAAAAATTATGCTTACATAGGCCACGTTCCCACGACAAACTGAGCTGCTCAACAACGGGTTCCTTGCATAGGCCGGAGTGATTTTGTAGCCTAGAACAGAGTTTCTCAACCTCCTCGGACTCAAGGCAACACTGTAAAAATAAAATTTCCTCAGGGCACCCTTACCAAAAATTATTTAGAGAAAGACAGAAAACTGCTAAAAACAAGCACTACACTCGTGGGGTATGTTCGCACAGTGTTTTTTGTAAAGCAAAAAAACATCTGCCTTAAAATTCCTTCAGGAATTGACAGCGTTGTTTGACCTTTTTTTTTTTTAGCGGTTTTTTCTTAAGCCGTTGAAGCAAAGGCGCAGACAAAAAAGCTCCAAACGGGCGACGCAGGTATTTTCTGGCTCCCATTAATTTCAATTGGAGATCACATGTGGAAACCACTTGAAGACCATGAGCCCCCCACTCACAGTAGAGTGACCATAATCCCTGTAATGTCCGTGGCTGCGGGCTGTCAGCTCCAGCCTCCCGCTGACAGCCGCAGCCACGAGTCGGCAAGCGCTGGCCCCAGCCTCCTCCTCAGGAGACGCCAGCGCTTGCATCCACTCACCTCCGCCGGAGCCCGCAGGGTGCGCGCGCACGCTCGTCCCCGCTCTTAAAGGGGCAGCGCGCGCACCGGACATCTTGAACGACCTTTGACCCGTGAGTACCCTGGCCTATAAGAGGGGTCCAGCCCCCTAGTTCGATGCCTGAGCGTTGTTAGTTTTCCCAGTCTGTCTTGAAAATGGTCCCTTAGTGTTTCCCGTTCCTGTTGTTACCCGTACCTTGTTCCCCGTTCCTGTTTCCCGTGCTTTGCCCTAGTATCTAGTCATGCCACGTCCTGTGTCATCTGCCACGTCCAGAGGAATCTGCCACGTCCCATGTCATCTGCCACGTCCGGAGGAATCCGTCACGTCCTGTGTCATTCCCACTTTCTGTGTCATCTGCCACGTCCGGAGGAATCCGTCACGTCCTGTGTCATTTCCCACGTCCGGAGGAATCCGCCACGTCCTGTATCATCTGCCACGTCCGGAGGAATCCGCCACGTCCAGAGGAATCTGCCACGTCCGGAGGAATCCACCAGGTCCGGAGGAATCCACCACGTCCTGTGTTATCTGCCACATCCGGAGGAATCCGCCACGTCTGGCGCAACTTGCGGCTCCTGTGTCATCCGCCACGTTTGTCGCCATCTGCTGCACCCATCTCATCTGTGCCAGAGCTGCGGCCACCATCTGGACTATTCAGGTACCCTTGTGCGGGACATTGTATATCTGGGGTGTCCTGTTGTTTGGCCAGCTGCCTCCCCGCTGCGGCGGTACGGCCTAGTGGGTCCACTAACCCGCTTCGTGACAGTACGCTCAGGCCATGGACCCCGCTGGTTAACCTGAGACGTTGACTACACAAGCCATGCTGGCTGAGATGGAGGATCTCCAGTCACGACAAGACCAGCTCCTCATGTCGGTGAACGCCATAGCCCATCGGCTGCTTGCTCCGTCCACAGTCATCACCGCACCCGTTCCTGCGGTTCCGCCTGCTACACCTCCTGTCTGTACCGGTACCAACCCCATGTGTTTCTTGCCGCTACCTCCACGCTATGACGGAGATCCGAGGTCCTGCAGGGGATTTTTGAATCAGTGCCTGATCCATTTCAGACTACATGCCAGGTCCTTCTCCTCGGATGACGTCCGGATCGCCTTTATCATCTCTCTCCTTAGCGGCAAAGCCCTGGCATGGGCCAATCCTCTGTGGGAACATCAGGGACCTGAGACCCGGGACTTGCAGTGTTTCTTACGGACCTTCCGCTCGATCTTTGAGGAACCCGGAAGAGTTTCTTCGGCTGCTGCATCCCTGCTAACCCTACACCATGGAGACCTCTCCGTGGGCGAGTATGCCATTCAGTTCCGTATCCTGGCTGCTGAATTGACCTGGAACAACGAGGCTTTGGTGGCTACATTCTGGCAGGGACTGTCTTCAGGGATCAAGGACGAGCTGGCTGCTCGCGATCTGCCATCTACCCTGGACGATCTTATCCTACTCGCCTCCCGCGTCGACATGAGGATCCGGGAACATTCCCAAGAGGTTCTCCGGGAGAGAGAACTTCCTAGGCTGGATTCTGCTGTCCCGCAATCCTCCTCAGTCGTCCCACCAGAGTACCCGATGCAGAGTAATTATGTTAAATTGTCTACCCAGGAGAAACAACACAGACGCACTTCTGGACTTTGTTTGTATTGCGGCCATGGAGGCCATATTGTGCGTCTGTGCCCCCAGAGGCCGGAGAGACCCCATTGCCCAGGATTGGTTGGAGAGACAACACTAGGTGGAACAGAATCTAACAGAGGATTCGCTTCCAAACTGACTATTCCTGTGACCCTGGTATCCGGCGACAGGACGCATCAAGTCTGCCTATCTTGACTCTGGCTCTGCTGCAAATTTCATCCAGAAAGAGCTTGTGGATCATCTTCAGCTGCCCACAGTTCCCCTGGAGACATCTTTGGCTGTGGCCTCAGTTAATGGACTGCCTCTGCCTGATCCCATTATCTCTAAAATCAAGCCGTTGAAGCTCCAGGTTGGAGTACTTCACTCTGAATTTATTTTGTTCCTTGTTTTGCCCAAGGCCATCAATCCTGTTCTGCTGGGCCTGCCTTGGCTTCGACTTCATGCCTCAGTCCTGGACTGGAATTCTGGAGAGGTTCTCCAATGGGGCTCCAAGTGCCATGGTCGTTGTCTGTTCCAGATCCATCCTGTCAAGCCTTCTCTGCCTCAGTCTCTGTCGGGACTGCCTCCCCATTTTGCTCAGTATGCAGATGTTTTCAGCAAAAAGGAGGCTGAGACGCTGCCTCCACATCGCACCTATGACTGCCCCATTGAACTGGTTCCTAATGCCTCTCTTCCCCGTGGACGGGTATATCCTCTCTTCTTGCCTGAGTCTCTATCCATGTCGGCCTATATAAAGGAGAATCTGGAGAGGGGTTTTATATGAAAATCATCCTCCACGGCCGGGGCTGGATTCTTCTTCGTTAAAAAGAAGGATGGATCCCTTCGTCCCTGCATTGACTACAGAGGCCTCAACCTGATCACAGTTAAGAACAAATACCCGTTGCCACTCATCTCTGAGCTATTTGATCGCATACGTGGGGCCAACATTTTTTCTAAGCTAGACCTGCGTGGGGCTTACAATCTAGTCCGGATTCGCCGGGGTGACGAATGGAAGACGGCATTTAACACCCGGGACGGGCACTACGAATACCTGGTGATGCCCTTCGGACTGTGTAACGCTCCAGCAGTGTTTCAGGAGTTCGTTAACGACATCTTCCGAGATCTACTCTATGTCTGTGTTGTTGTTTATCTCAATGATATTTTGATTTTCTCCCCAGATCAGACGACTCATCGGAGGCATGTTCGTCAGGTTCTACTACGATTGAGGGAGAATCATTTATACGCCAAGCTGGAGAAGTGCGTCTTTGAGAAGAGTTCTCTGCCCTTCCTGGGCTACATCATCTCGGATCAAGGCCTCAAGATGGATCCTGAGAAAGTGAAGGCTGTCCTGGAGTGGCCACGTCCCCAAGGCTTAAGGGCCATACAGCGGTTCCTGGGATTCGCCAATTTCTACCGGCAGTTTATTCCTAACTTCTCTTCTCTGACGTCTCCCATCTCGACCCTTACCAAGAAGGGTGTGAACGCCAAAGTGTGGACTCCAGAGGCAGAGTCTGCATTTAATAGCCTGAAGAGTGCCTTCACTTCAGCCTCAATCCTCCATCACCCTGACGTATCTCGGCAGTTCTCACTGGAAGTGGACGCTTCCTCTGTCGGTGCAGGTGCACTTCTGTTCCAGAGGAGCTCCAAAGGAAAGGCTGTAGTATGTGGCTAGTACTCTAGACTGTTTTCCTCTGCTGAGCGCAATTACTCCATTGGAGATCGGGAGCTGCTGGCCATCAAATTGGCTCTGGAGGAGTGGAGACATCTTCTGGAGGGGGCTGCTCACCCCATCCTGATCTTCACCGACCACAAGAACCTCACTTACCTTCAGTCCGCTCAAAGACTTAATCCTCGTCAAGTAAGGTGGTCGCTGTTCTTCACCCGTTTTCTGTTTGCGCTCCACTACCGTCCCGCGGACAAGAATGTGAGGGCAGATGCCCTGTCCAGATCGTTTGAGACGGAAGACACGGTGGAGTCCCTCCAGACCATCATAGACCCGTCCTGCATCGTCACTGCTAATCCTCTGCAGGTTAGAGACATCCCTCCTGGGAGGACTTTTGTTCGGTTGGCGGACAGGAGAAGAATTCTCCACTGGGGACATAGTTCTAAACTTGCTGGGCACGCCGGTGTCCGTAAAACCCGAGACCTGATCGCTCGTCACTTTTGGTGGTCGACGCTACATAAGGATGTTCTGGACTTTGTCTCTTCTTGCACGGTGTGTGCCTCTAACAAAGTGACTCACAGCAAGCCTGCCGGCCTGCTTCAACCTCTGCCTGTACCCAATGCCCCCTGGCAGCACATTGCGATGGACTTCGTCACTGACCTTCCCCCCTCAGCAGGATGTAACACTGTCTGGGTGGTGGTGGACCAGTTCTCTAAGATGGCTCATTTTATCCCGCTGACAGGCCTACCTTCTGCTCCTCGTCTGGCAAGTCTCTTCATCCAGCACATCTTCCGCTTGCATGGCTTGCCTCTTCACATTGTGTCCGACCGGGGGGTTCAGTTTACCTCTAAGTTCTGGAGAGCCCTCTGTAAACTCCTGGATGTGAGATTGGACTATGCCTATCACCCCCAGTCCAATGGGCAAGTTGAGAGGATCAACCAGATCATGGAAAATTATCTCCGCCATTTCATCTCTTCACAGCACGATAACTGGGTACAGCTTCTACCATGGGCCGAATTTTCTTACAACAGCCACACAAGTGAGTCCACCACTTCCTCTCCGTTTCACATCGTCTACAGTCAACATCCCAGAGTCCATCTTCCTGTGTCGACTTCATCCCAGGTTCCCGCTGCTGACTCTGCATATGGGGACTTCCTGCAAATCTGGCAACAGACCCGGTCCTCTATTTTGCTGGCAGTAGATCGCATGAAGCGAAAGGCAGATACCAAGAGAAGAGAGCCGCCTCAGTATCTTCCGGGACTAAAGTCTGGCTGTCCTCTCGGAACATTCGCTTGAAGATGCCCTCATACAAGTTCGCTCCCAGGTTCCTTGGACCATTCGAGGTCCTGCAGCAGATCAACCCTGTCGCCTACAAGCTTCGGCTGCCTCCTACCCTCAGGATTCCCAACTCCTTCCACGTCTCCCTCCTGAAGCCTGTGATCCTAAACCGCTATTCCAAGACTCCCAGCCCTGCAGTTGCTCCCAGTGGCTCCTCGGACATCTTTGAGGTAAAGGAGATCTTGGACACCAAGAGAGTGAGAGGAAAGACCTTGTATTTGGTGGATTGGAGGGGGTTTGGTCCCGAAGAGGAGGTCCTGGTAGCCAGAGGAGAACCTCAATGCCCCTACTCTTCTAAAGAAGTTTCTCTCTCGCTCCGGTCCCAAGAAGAGGGGGCATAAGAGGGGGGATACTGTAATGTCCGTGGCTGCGGGCTGTCAGCTCCAGCCTCCCGCTGACAGCTGCAGCCGCGAGTCGGCAAGCGCTGGCCCCAGCCTCCTCCTCAGGAGACGCCAGCGCTTGCATCCACTCACCTCCGCCGGAGCCCCTTTAAGAGCGGGGACGAGCGTGCGCGCCGGACATCTTGAACGACCTTTGACCCGTGAGTACCCTGGCCTATAAGAGGGGTCCAGCCCCCTAGTTCGATGCCTGAGCGTTGTTAGTTTTCCCAGTCTGTCTTGAAAATGGTCCCTTAGTGTTTCCCGTTCCTGTTGTTACCCGTACCTTGTTCCCCGTTCCTGTTTCCCGTGCTTTGCCCTAGTATCTAGTCGTGCCACGTCCTGTGTCATCTGCCACGTCCAGAGGAATCTGCCACGTCCCATGTCATCTGCCACGTCCGGAGGAATCCGCTACTTTCTGTGTCATCTGCCACGTCCGGAGGAATCCGTCACGTCCTGTGTCATCTCCCACGTCCGGAGGAATCCGCCACGTCCTGTATCATCTGCCACGTCCGGAGGAATCTGCCACGTCCAGAGGAATCCGCCACGTCCGGAGGAATCCACCATGTCCTGTGTTATCTGCCACATCCGGAGGAATCCGCCACGTCTGGCGCAACTTGCGGCTCCTGTGTCATCCGCCATGTTTGGCGCCATCTGCTGCACCCATCTCATCTGTGCCAGAGCTGCAGCCACCATCTGGACTATTCAGGTACCCTTGTGCGGGACATTGTATTTCTGGGGTGTCCTGTTGTTTGGCCAGCTGCCTCCCCGCTGCGGCGGTACGGCCTAGTGGGTCCACTAACCCGCTTCGTGACAATCCCCCACTCACAGTAAAATGACCATCAGGCCGCCACTCACAGTCAAATGACCTTCAGCCCCCCACTCACAGTAAAATGACCATCAGACCACCACTTACAGTAAAATGACCATCAGCCCACCACTTACAGTAAAATGGCCATCAGCCCCCCACTCACATTATAATGACCATCAGCCCGCCACTCACAGTAAAATGACAATCAGCCTGCCACTCACAGTAAAATGACAATCAGCCCGCCACTCACAGTAAAATAACCATCAGCCCCCCACTCACAGTAAAATAAACATCAGCCCACCACTTACAGTAAAATGACCATCACCCCCCACTCATAGTAAAATTACCATCAGCCCGCCACTCACAGTAAAATGCCCATCAGCCCACCACTCACAGTAAAATAACCATCAGCCCGCCACTCACAGTAAAATGACCATGAGCCGCCCACTCACAGTAAAATACCCATCAGCTCCCCACTCACAGTAAAATGACCATCAGCCCACCACTCACAGATTCCCCCTGTAGATAGTGCCACACAGCCCCTTGTAGGTAGTGCCACACATCCTCTTGTAGGTAGTGCCACACAGCCCCTTGTAGGTAGTGCCACACTGCCCCTTGTAGGAAGTGCCACACAGCCCCCTTGCAGATAGTGCCACACAGCTCCCTTGTAGATAGCGCCACACAGCCCCTTGTAGGTAGTGCCACACTGCCCCTTGTAGGAAGTGCCACACAGCCCCCTTGCAGATAGTGCCACACAGCCCCCTTGTAGATAGCACCACACAGCCCTCTTGTAGATAGCGCCACAAAGCCCCCTTATAGATAGCGCCACACAGCCCCCTTGTAGGTAGCGCCTCACAGCCCCCTTGTAGATAGCGCCACATAGCCCCCTTGTAGATACCGCCACACAGCTCTCTTGTAGATAGCGCCACCAGTCCCCTTGTAGATAGCGCCACACAGCCCCTGTAGAGAGTGTCACACAGCGCCCTGTAGGTAGTGCCACTCAGCCCCTTGTAGGTAGTGACACACAGTCCCCTGTAGGTAGTGCCACACAGCCCCCTGGTAGGGAGTGCCACACAGTGTTCTGGAAGGTAGTGTCACACAGCCCCCTTGTAGGTAGTGCCACACAGCCCCATTGTAGATAGTGCAAAACAGCCCCCTTGTTGGTAGTGCCACACAGCCCACAGCCCCCTTGTTGGTAGTGCCACACAGCCCACAGCCCCCTTGTACATAGTGCCACACAGCCTCTGTGTAGATAGCACCACACAGCCCCCTTATAGATAGCGCCACACAGCCCCTTGTAGATAGCACCACACAGCTCTCTTCTAGGTAGCGCCACACAGCCCCCTTGTAGATAGCGCCACACAGCCCCCTTGTAGATAGCACCACACAGCCCTCTTGTAGATAGTGCCACACAGCCCCCTTGTAGATAGCGGCACACAGCTCTCTTGTAGATAGTGCCACAAAGCCCCCTTGTAAATAGCGCCACACAGCCCCTTGTAGATAGCTCCACACAGCTCCCTTGTAGATAGCGCCACACAGCCCCTGTAGAGCGTACCACACAACTCCCCGTAGGTAGTGCCACACAGCCCCCTATAGGTAGTGACACAGTCCCCTGTAGGCAGTGCCACACAGCCCCCTGTATGTAGTGCCACACAGCAACCTGGTAGGTAATGTCCACAGCCCCCTGGCAGGTAGTGCCACACAGCCCCCTGGTAGGGAGTGCCACACAGTGTCCTGGTAGGTAGTGCCACACGGCCCCCTTGTAGGTAGTGCCACACAGCCCCCTTCTAGATAGTGCCACACAGCCCCCTTGTTGGTAGTGCCACACAGCGCACAGCCCCCTTGTTGGTAGTGCCACACAGCCCACAGCACCCTAGTTGGTAGTGCCATACATCCCACAGCACCCTTGTTGGTAGTGCCGCACAGCCCACAGCCCCCTTGTAGGTAGTACCACACAGCCCCCTTGTAGATAGCAACCCCCCTTCCTGTATATAGCGCCACTGTAGCTCCCTGAAGGAGCAGAATGCCCGTATGGCAGGGGATTCCGCTCCTGGAGCACTCCTTTTGATGCCTCTGTCCATATATGGACAGTGACGTCATTGGCTTCTCCGGGAGTGGAATCCCAGGTCACAGAGTCGGTATCGCTATGGACGGGGATTCCGCTTCAGCAGTTTCCCCTGATGTTACTGTCCATATATGGACAGAGACATCAAGCGGAGCACTCCAGGAGTGGAATCCCCGGCCACACGGGGATTCCGCTCCTTCAGGAAGCTACAGTGTCACTAGTAGATAACAGAGCAGGGAGATACCTCACTGCTCTGCTATAGTGCCGTCGCTACCGCTGTAGTAGCCGCAGTGGCTGCTAGCGGTGCTGCCGCCAATGTGGGGGCCCGGCGCAGGAGCCCTCATGCCCGGTGTCGCCACTAGCAGCCACAATGGCTGCTACAGCATTAGCGATGCTACTGAGTGACGAAGCACTCGGACGGATAGGCGTCTGCTGAGTCGCCAGGCCCGGGCGCTTCTGAAACAATCAGGGGAATGGAGCCAGTGCAGTGCCCCGATCCACCTGCTAGAGTGATGCCCTCTGTGCAAAGGCACAGGTCGCACACCCCTAAGGCCGGCCCTGCTTACTATAACAGGATAATTTACCAGTTTTCATTGGGTATGAGTGCATAATGGACAATGCCAATGCTTGTGCTTCGGCAAAGTTATTCGGCATGAAGAGCAGGATGATAAAAAAATAATACTGTAAGGCCTCATGCACACGACCGTAAAAACACCCGTTATTGCGGGTCGTAATTACGACCCGAAATAACGGGCCCATAGACTTCTGTTAGCCACGGGTACCTTCCCGTTTTCTCACGGGAAGGTGCCCATGCCGTTAAAAAAATAGAACATGTTCTATTTTTTTATTTTACGGGCCATGCTGCTATACTTTATAATGGGAGCACGGCTCGGAAAAGCGGCCGGCTGCCCGTGGCCGGCCGTGCCTGGCCGTGCCCGGCCGTGCTCGTAATTACGAGTCGACATTACGAGCACGGTCGTGTGCATGAGGCCTAAGACATTTTTTAATCTCTAGAACAGCTATAACTTTAATAAAAGTTAAATACATGAAGATTGAACTCAAAGATATATATGGACGGTTTTAGATACAATTAAACATATATGTTATTGTCATAGGATTACACTTAAAGAGGCTCTGTCACAGGATTTTGCAACCCCTATCTGCTATTGCAGCAGATAGGCGCTGCAATGTAGATTACAGTAACGTTTTTATTTTTAAAAAACGAGCATTTTTGGCCAAGTTATGACCATTTTTGTATTTATGCAAATGAGGCTTGCAAAAGTCCAAGTGGGCGTGTTTAAAGTAAAAGTCCAAGTGGGCGTGTATTATGTGCGTACATCGGGGCGTTTTTACTACTTTTACTAGCTGGGCGTTCTGACGAGAAGTATCATCCACTTCTCTTCAGAACGCCCAGCTTCTGGCAGTGCAGACACAGCGTGTTCTCGAGAGATCACGCTGTGACGTCACTCACAGGTCCTGCATCGTGTCGGACGAGCGAGGACACATCGGCACCAGAGCCTACAGTTGATTCTGCAGCAGCATCAGCGTTTGCAGGTAAGTAGCTACATCGACTTACCTGCAAACGCTGATGCTGCTGCAGAATCATCTGTAGCCTCTGGTGCCGATGTGGCCGACACGATGCAGGACCTGGGGCAGGAAGTGAGTGACGTCACAGCGTGATCTCTCGAAAACACGCTGTGTGTCTGTGCACTGCCAGAAGCTGGGCGTTCTGAAGAGAAGTGGATGATAATACTCGTCAGAACGCCCAGCTAGTAAAAGTAGTAAAAACGCCCCGATGTACGCACATAATACACGCCCACTTGGACTTTTACTTTAAACACGCCCACTTGGACTTTTGCAAGCCTCATTTGCATAAATACAAAAATGGTCATAACTTGGCCAAAAATGCTAGTTTTTTAAAAATAAAAACATTACTGTAATCTACATTGCAGCGCCTATCTGCTGCAATAGCAGATAGGGGTTGCAAAATCTGGTGACAGAGCCTCTTTAAGCATACAAAGAAGATACAAGCACATTAAATTTTTTCTTCTCGACCTACCAATTTTGACTGGTGAAGCAAAAATGTTAAGTGCTTAAGGCCAAGTAAGTGAGCCTGTAATTCACCAGAAATGTAGTATAGAATTTTTATAAATCACTTCCATGAGATAATGGACTCTTAGCAATGTAATTGTAATTGGAACTTTACAGGAAGTATTAAGCCTTGGCCTAATTTACAGTATATTCAACTGTTACATTCATGAACACATATTAAACTAAAATCTATTTGACATTTACATAGTCCCTAAACAGCAAGGGTCAACACTGGCTTCTACTGAGTAACTCTTATGCCTTGGAAGAACCATTTTCAAATGCGGTGTTCTAAATTGTAAAAATAAATCCACCGTCAGCCATAGTAGAAAAACTCTAGTAAGAAATATATTTGTTCTGGAGAATCCAGCACTTTTCAATGAGTTCCATGCACATGGCATGGCAGCAGCCTGTACAGCTGTACATGGAGTACCTACAGGTCATATTGGCACACCATAGAAGCAATGTTTCTAGGGGAGAATACCTCAATAATACAGCATGCGATAGGGCATGCCATTTTTTTTTATATGGAATCCATGAGAAAAAAACAGAATGCTTAACCTAATAGGGTCCATACACAGGCAACACCCTATGCCTTTCAATTCATCCTATTTTTTCCAAATATAAATGAGCTGGTTCATAAGCAAATATAGTGGGGTGCTTTTACTTTTGACCATTGGCTTTATACCCTACAAAATACTATACTATGTCTATACTTGTAGCAGTTTGCGATACTAATACCCTCTACTGTGACTCTATCAAAGGTGATTCTGTGGCTTTGTAACTTTCTTGTTAGTTTATTAATAAGCATATAGTACAAGTTGTGTTTTAGATACCAGTTTAGTCAGTCATGAGGTATTGATCTGACTAGTTTGCATATCATTATCTACATTATGGAGAAGAGGCCGTTTCTTTTCCAGCACTAGCAAAGTGCTATAAAGCAGGATGGGAATGTTCTCTCTGTTCTACTGAAAAATGTCACTGATCTAAAAATGCCATTACACTTTTTCATTCTGTGCACTCTCTACAAACAAGGCACAAGTGTGTGAATTGCTGAAGATCACAAACTGGAAACAATGAATGTGTGCAGTGTGTTACTGTACATAGTAGAAATATCCACTATGACTTCTGCTTCTGTTATAATGTTGTAAATAGAATTGCATTTAGATTCAGCCCTGGAGGTGCCTGTATTCAATTGCTCCTCAATTCTATCACCACTGAGCTCCCAAAATGTAACCAAAATGATCTGGCAAAGACTAGGTTACAAAATTAAGAAATTGACATCTTTATTTTTTTAAAGGGGCTTTCCCATTTGGACAACCCTTCTGTAAAATGAGGACTTGTCAGCTGCCATTGCTGGGGAAGCTGAAGCACAAATCTAGAGGGGCAACCATGTAATATATAGTCGCCGTTAGTCCTCCAGTGCTAGAGGCTCTCTCTTCAGTGACTCTTCACTGTGGCTAATAGAAGGAGGTCCCAAGCATGGGACCTCCTCTATGGTGACCAGTAGGGCATATGAACAGAGGCTGCCCTTATGGAACAACCTATTTAATGAGCATTATGCAATGAAACCTCAAAACACTTCGGGCACTATTTCAACTTTCTCAATATGATATTTTATATACTATATATAATTTACTTCATCATATGCAAATATAAAAAAGGTTCAAATAAAGATATTATGAATGGAAGGCCATCAGAGATCATATTCAATGTTAAATTAACATAAGGGACCTATTATAAGCAGCTTTCAGTCCTGACAAATGTCATTTACCATGTTTGAATATTAATAATGATTAGACAAAGCTGTAGGAACAAAAATTCTCTCAACTTCTTTCAACCTGCTCTCATTTGCATGAAATTGCTTAATGTTATCTGCAGCGTTAACAGAAAATTTTCACTCCTTTACATTGCGATTTTGTTGTTAAATATGGTTATTATTTTACTATATTTAGGTGATCACATGGTGACTTTAGCAATGAATTAAGGTGTAGAACAAAAAGTATTTCCCATACAGACCTACACTCTATACTGAATAGGGGTTATGCTATTAATATTTTTATTATTATTATTATTATAATATCATATGTCATATTACATTATATCCTCTGATTTTACTATTCAACCAGGCCTGATGCCTAATATGTATTTTAAGGTAAATAATTACAAAACGAAAAAAAAAATAATGAAAAAAGGAATTAGTTTATTTACATTTTCTTAAATGTTATTAAATGCAATGGGTATGCGAAGCAGTGATCCTTTGATTGCTTGTACAGTATAATGCTTTGGAATACTTAGTATTACAAAACATTGTTGCCTGCCAGTGTATCACTGACAGGCAACATACTGTATTAGGCCATGCCTTTAGTAAAGCCCCTGGCTGCCATGGTGACCCATCGATGCCCCTCAATTGCGACATGGGGTATCGATGGGCTGACAGAGAGATTCCCCTCCCTCAGTCAAACACCTTAGTGCCGCGGCCAATATTGACTGCAGCATCTAAGGGAATCTCCGATCCTAGCAATTGTGGCAGGAGCCGGCTGTGTATAACCATTAGTTTCAAAAATGTATGTAATGATGGATATTTCTTTTACACCATACAGTATCTGTATTTCCAGATTAGAAACAAATACCAACCATTATATCACCAACACGTATTTCCCATGAATAAAGACTAGCTACAGTTAAATAGTATTCTATCACTAAGCTACCAAAATTCATTATTTGCCATTTTACTTATTTGTTTCCTCTCCAATTGTAAAGTACTGTGGAATATGTTAACACTATATGAATAAAGATGATTATTATCCTTATTATTATTAGTATTTGTGTTATTAACTAAGCTTTCCATCACTAATTATAACTAGGTCAGTCCATAACTATAGTTCAGGCCATAGTTGTCTATAGATTTCACACATCAGTTCACTTCTAGCTATTACAGTGATAGGTATAATGGTAATTACGATATAGTATTGTGATTGGCATAAGGTCATTTGCACAGTCATGCTAACACATACAACTCTTAATCCTAATCTTATGGCACCACATAAAAAAACTTCTAAACTAGAGCAATGCATGATTAAATATGAGGTACTGTAAGGCTTTGTTCCCACAGCGTTTTTTTGACACTGATTTTGTTGCTGAAACTGCGTCCTAATCAAAAAAAGTCAAAAAATGCTTTCATTGGGAGGTAGGGGCACATTTTTATCCCAGGCGGTTTTTGTCCGCACGGGGAGAAAAAAGCTTCAAGCCCTACATTGTAGCGGTTTTGAAATCAAAGGCAGACGTAAAAAATTTGAAAATGAGAAAAAACGCCTAAAAAAGCGCAAAAAAAAAAAGCCTGAAAGGTGTGTCAAAGAAAAAAAAGCAGAAGGAATTTTGAGGCAGATTTTTTCTACTTGGCAAAAAAACGCTGTGTTCTCATACTCAAACAATGCCACTGAGCCAATCTTCTATAGGCATGAAGTAAACCGACAGATAACCAGTGAAATCAATCCCGTGTCGTTTGAAGGAGATTGTTAATAAAAATGTATCATCAGGAAATATATAATCAGAAAATGGCATATTATATAAATGAAGAGGGTGGGCAAGTTCACGGCAGCTCTATTGTACTGCTAGAGTCTTAGATAAGGTAGCATAGGAGCACTATACACTATATACATAGATAAGACTCTGTATGCAGCTACCCTGTCACTCTCTGGTCTCTGGGGGGGGGGGGGGGGGAGCTGTTCTCCATCACAATGGACTCCTATTCATTTCAGCGATCATCAAGAACACACTACCTGCTGTAGTGTCTATAAAGGAAGGAAGTGTATGTTTCCAATATGGCTGACCTTTATGGCTCCTGTAATATTTTGAAGCCAAATATATTTTATTTATAGTATCTACAACAAGAAGAAATACACATGAGGTTTATAGTTAACATATGGAAGGAATGTACATTCAGCATTTGTCATTATAAACCATAAAATAGATTTATTTCTGAATTAACATGACTTTCATGACTGACACAACTGTATTTAGCTGTCTCTCAAAGTATTATAAGCTCTTAAAACACCCAATGCGCTGAATCTAATTGCCATGCATGTCACTTCAGTGATTCCATTGCCATTATTAACCTCAATCAGGATGAAATATAAGCTCAAAATAGATTCAACAAAACCAATTTTCCCAAATCCTATGAGCATATAAAGCTAAATCTAAAACTTGTTTGACATTGAAGAAAAAAATATTAACAAAATTAACTTTTATAGCAAATTTTTTCTTCCGCTATCTGATAGAAGAGGAGAGATGGCAGGGAATGTCAGCTATTGTATGAGGAGGATAAAGGAGAGCTTTTGTATTCCATTTTGTCTTATGACTTTTACAGATTGGGAAGAACGTTGTCCAGTATTATTATAAGTTTCTCATCAACCATTGTGATCCTACATTCATTCCCCTGATTTATTCTAATTTTAGATTCAAAACTTCTTAGTGACAGCACATGTTACCTGACTCATAGTCTATAATATTCTTATAATATTCTTTATTGTTGACTTAATGTAGGTGCTGATTTGCTCACCTAACACTTGGATATAAATACCACTAGTGTAGTAAACCTCATTGTTAAAGGGCATACAAAGAATTAGCATTAGATCAGCCATTCATTCCACATGGATTAAATAAAAACAGAAATTTTAAATCTAAATTATAATGTTTTAATCACTCTAGTATAAAATGAGATACAGATAGAATTTCACATTCACTCTCCAATAGGCGTCAAGAAGAGTCTAGGCAATGCCGTTGCTCGCATCTCTGCAGTGTGCATGACTTAGCCGGGAGATTGATGCCCAGCCACGGTGGATGATGTAATCTGCTGGAGGCCTTAGAGGAGAACCTGGAGTTTCTTGCTTGATTCTAAGCCCCAGTGGTTCGTTTCCTGTGGTTTTACCTGTTCTTCCCTGTGATTCTCTGTGTTTGACCAGGTTTTTGTTGGGTCTCCACTTCATCCGATAAATATGTGTACCAACCCCTGGCCTGAACTTGCCACCTGATACTGATTTCTGGAGCTAATGTTGCCTGTCTGTTACTGACCCGGATCTTTGATCACTATACTGATTATATCTACAGTCTGGGGACCATGACTTGGGAATCTTGCCCACTAATTCATACCTTCTAGCAGGGGTTAAGGGTGAAGTACAAATTATTCCTTAAACTGTGTACCACCAGCTTGCCTGCGCTAACTCAATAACGGTCTCTGTCATTCATGATCCTTGCCTGCTGCCAAATTTCTCCTGCGCTGGACGACAACTTCTTGTTCGACAAGTTTGCATTGTGTCACTGAAGTCTGTTCCCGCTATGCTGTGCTTCTCTGAATCACTGACTCGGAGACGTTCCACCTACATTAGCATGAGACCGGCATCTGGTTGAGCTCTTGGGCTTATAGAAAAATACGGAGCATTACACTCTGTTTATGAAGAAATAAAGAAGAGCCTTTTTTTCTAATGCTGCATGACCTCTTGAAATTTAATACACTAACCCTTATCCTGACCAAGGGTCACTGATACCCCTATGTCCAAGTCAAATTTTCCATTTCTGATATGCACTTTTTAAATGATAATATCTTTGCAACCGCTTTGAATATCCTAACTATTTTTACTTGTTTTTTTATGAAACAAAGTCAAAGAAGTTTCGGCACTTGTAGAGAGAACTGACACATAGATTAGTGCAGAGCTGCTCACGCTGAAGCAGCTTCTGCACTCATTAAACCCCGATGCATGCTGCAAACGTCTATATACGTGCTAACTGCATGGGGCATCGGCCATTAGAACGTATATAACCGTATCCCTATAGCAGTCGTGAAGGTGTTAATTTCCCTCATGTATCCATGGAAAGGATTTACCAGGTACAGTAAATTACTAACTTTTAACCTAAATTTGAAGTAGTATGTCAGTTTTATTTTTAAGAATATTGGGCCAATAGGTTCATGACTGAATTATACCTTCACACCATGGAAAGAGGCATTAAAGAGTATTGAAAGAGGTTATATGTGAAACATACATTCTTATAAAACCTAGTATATTGAGTAAGTTAAATGGTTTCTATTAAAGAGGTTATTACATCAGGACAACCCTTCACCTTTTCCTCTATTAGAAAAAATTGATGTTACAGAGAGGGTCATCTGCTCAGGACTTCTCTATATTAACCAGAGCAGAAAGCTGCTGCAGAGAGTGGCACTTGCTCTGGTGAATTTGGCACATCTAATCACATATTTTTAAATTGGTGACATATAATGTTACATTTTTTTCTGCAGTAGGCCCTCTGATCATGGGATTTTCCCTTTAAAGGGAACCTGTCACCAGCATTTCACCTGTTGAACTCTACTCACCCTTCGCTGACTGCTGCTGTCAAAAGTTTATTACCGTTATCCCCTCTCCTAAACTCCTTCTCCAACTGTAAATAACAGCCTGCAAACATTTCGCGCCTTTTATGGTAATAATCTGGCAGTCTCGTTTGTTCCTCTGCTTATGCCCGCTCACCACCGAAAATTAGCCCGCCCTGAATGTCAAAATTTAGTTTGAGATAGAGTGCATGTGCCCATCGTGTATGGTCCGATACCCTTCCCTGCTTCACCCGGGCCTCAAATCTAGTAACTGCGCATGCTATGGTGTCCCGTTGTGCGCAAGCACCAGAACAGGGCATCAATGCGCAAGCGTGGTATTTCGTGTGTGCTGTTGGGAGGCAAGGAGCTGTCAATCAAAAATAAGGAGGTGGAGTAAACTCGAAAAGGTTTGAGGAATGAAGATATGACTTTTCAAATGAAAATATGACTCTTTTATGCTCAATAGCATTTAGCATGGGAACACTAAAAAACTGAATACTAAGGTCCAGAGCCTACTTAGGAGATAATTATAGGTTACATAAAAATTATTTTTCACTCACCAGGTATTTCTGGTTTAATAGGTTAAATGCTGGTGACAGGTTCCCTTTAAGTGATGTATGGATTTTAATAATATAATCACATTTTAACATATGATTATTAAATCTTTCATAGTACCACCATGCTGGTTCCTAACATAACCTGACCATTTTTTTATACATCTACCTATTTCTTTACTAAAGTCATATTTTTCTAATGAAAACCCAGTGTTTCACATTTGATTTTAATCTAAAGTAGATATCTGCCAACAGCTGCACAAATAAATAACTTTTCTTGTGTCTCTCCTTACAGCTGCCAACAGAATTTAATAAGTGTTTGTTTTATAAAGAATAATGAAATAGTCGAAACTTGGTTTTTTTCTAGCCAATAGGCAATAAACAAATATATCAGCATAATAATACATATTTACATTTTTAGAAAAAATCAGCTCTTATAATCTTATATCTACGCCTTTCTCTTATATTGAGAAAACACTATAGCATGCATGTTAATAAGTTTCTAGGAAAACAAGCACAAATGAAAAACCTTACAGGAATAATATAAAATATTGTGCCTTAGATATGGTGAGGTATAAACCAGGTTTTAGTTCAGAAGGGCTACTGTTCACTGTCACAATGCTGCTGCTATATGAATGATTTTCACAAATTCCCTTTATTATACATTTGTCAGCAAGTTCGTATTGCAATATTAGAGTTTTTATACCTTGGTTCATGTATTTATTTATTGAGTTACAATACAACAAAAAGATTTATACAAGGTACAGAGAGGCAAAAATGTATGCATTCTGCTCAGGCTGCATTTCTATGTAAAATATGGCTTTATAACGGATCTGAAATGCACTGATCAAATATTTCTGTTCGGTGAAAGTAAAAACAGTGATCTGCCATGTTTTCCTAAAGAAACTTTTTAATTGAAAATGTTTTCAGTGTTAAAACACAGTAGAAGCTGCTATTCTCTGGGCTTAATCATAATGTTAGCTGACATTTTTCTAGTAACCAGTAAACTCCGAGAGGCATAAATCACTTTGTCATAGGGCACACTATAACGGTAGATAAGGCAAGGATAAAGCTAAGCTCAATTTCTAGTCAACCCAAGCCTCACCTTGACCTAACTAACACACTTAAAGAGGTTATACAGGATTAGAAAAACATGGCTGCTTTAGTTTCTGAAACAGCACCACACATCTCCATAGTTTGTGTATGGTATTGCAGCTTTGGTACATTGAAGTGAATGGGATTGAGTGGCTATACCAGATACAAACCATAGACAGGTGCGGCATGATTTCTGGAAAAAAGCGTTTTTCTTTTTTTCCCCTTTTCCTATACAACTCTTTTCTCAGCAGGCCCACTAATTTCATTAGAACTTGGGTATGACTTAGTATCCTTTATTGGTCAGTTCAATGGTGCAGCTAGTGGGGTAAAGCTGGATGTGGTGTGCCATGGGGTCTCCAACAAGCCACTTTGCTTAGTTGGGGTTTTTAGATACAGGGCTACGGCAGCAATTTGCATCTTTGCTAGAAGGAAGGAAAAGCCTAGCTATATCTTTGGGTCAAATGGATATCAATTCAACCATTTCTGCTTTCATAATTTACTGTAGCAAGGCTCAATACATACTAGAAATTATACAGTTACAGTTAACTGGATAAACAGAAAATGTATAATCAGTTGGACCAAAATAATAACATTTTACCCAAATCACTACTTTAATTAACTAAATTATGTGGATAAAGTAACAAACGGGACTACACTCATGTCTACTACAAACATTTGCTAGACTAGCTTGAATAGATATTCTGAATGTTTGATGTTATAGCATATCGCTAGGATGTGATATAATATTATGATGGGTAGGGGGTTCAATCTCTGTGGCCCCCGCTGATACAGAGAAATGGCATTAACTAGCACTGCAGCCCCTTCAATTTAAGGGATCCTTGCAATCGGACTCCTGTTAATCAGTAAGTGATGACATATTCTAGAGATCGATTATGCATTCACTTATTTGAGTGGGAAAACCCCTTTTAACCATACCTCCTGTGATTAAGGCAAAACCACAGCTCCTTGCTCTGCACTGTGCGCAAGATAGAGCCCCGTTTGCATGGGATGACATTAGAGGCTGGAGACCTTAAAGGGGAACTGAAGTTCCTTGCTTAATTCTCAGCCCTAGTGCTGAGTTTCAAGACATTTTCTTGATGTCTTCCTGTGATTCCATGTGTCTGACTTAGCTTTGTGTTTGATCTGGCTTTAGCTTGATCTGATAATCCGTGTGCCGACCTCTGCCCTGCACCTGCTTCTGATACTTGTTTCCGGACCTGGCGGTGTCCACCTGTTACAGACCTGAATCCATTTGACCACAATTATATCCACCATCTGCAGCCTGACTGTCTATTAGGGACTATCCTGCGGACCGCCACTTCGGAATCCTACCGGAAAAGTCATTCCTCCTTACAGGAGTGAAGGGTGAAGAAAAGGGATTCCTTAGACTACACACCTCGGGTTAGCAGCACTAACTCAATAACAGTCCTGTCATTCGTCTACTTTGCCTTCTGTCAAAATTCCTTTGTGCTGGAGAAAAGGGCATAACTAGGAAATACTGGGCCCCATAGCAAACTTTTGCCTGCCCCCCCTTCCCTCGGTGCCACACACAGCCCCCCTTGTAGATAGTTCCCATTATAAATTGTGCCAAACAGCCCCCTGTAGATTGTGCCATACAGCCCCCCTGTAGATAGTGCTATACAGTCCCCTGTAGACAGTAATATACAGCCCCCCTGTAGACAGTGTCACACCCCAATTGTAGATAGTGCCCCCACCTCTCCTAGCACCATTCGTCCCCCTGTAGATAGCACCATACTGCTCCCGCTGTAGATAGAGCCATAGAGCCCCCTGTAGATAGTGCCAGACAGAACCCCTCCCTTGTATATAGTGCCACGCAGACCCCTGTAGATAGCGCCACACACAGCCCCCTGTACATAACGCCACACAGCCCTCCTCCCCTTGTAAATAGGGCCATACAGCCCCCCTTAGTATAGTTCTACACAGATCCCTCTTGTATATAGTGTCACACAGCCCCTCCTTAGTATAGTGCCATGCATTCCCCCTTGTATATAGTGCGGCACAGCCCCCCCTTGTGTATAGTGCCACACAGCACGCCTCCCTTGTATATAGTGCCACACAGCACCCCCTTGTGTATAGTGCCACACAGCTCCCCCTTATGTATAATGCCACACAGCACCCCCTCCCTTGTATATACTGCCACACAGCCCCCCTCCCTTGTATATAGTGCCACACAGCCCCATTATATATAGTGCTACAGAGCAATCCCTCCTTGTATATAGTGCCACACAGCCCCACTTGTGTATAGTGCTACACAGCAATCTCTCCTTGTATATAGAGTTACACAGCATTCCCCCCTTGTATATAGTGATACACAGCAATGCCCCCATGTATATTGCCACATAACCCCCCCAAAAAAATATTGTACCTTTGCAAGTTCTCGCAATGGACAGAGCACTGCATAGCCTCTGGGAAGGACGCTTGCGCAGACCAGCGTGAGGCAGTGAATTCATCACGCCGGCCTGAGCAGGGAGTCTTCCCAGTGCCTTATAGGCTTCAGGCATAATGTGGCCTGCAGCCTATAGTATTCATTTGTATCTGAGTCCTGAGGACACAGATACAAGTGAATGTGGCTGTCGCTAGCACCAGGCCCACCTCCGGTGCTAGCAACGCCACCGGCATGATGGTGCCTGTGCCGCCCTGCCCATAAATGTTATGGGCCGGGTCGCATGGGCCGCCTCGGGCCTCGTAGCAGCCTTGGGCAGGGAGCTCTAAGAGGATGGGACCCTGGGCAATTGCCCAGTTTGTCCCCCCCTAACGCCGGCCCTGCCTGTAGCCTAGTAAATGGCAGAGTAGGGAGCTACCTCCCTGCTCTGCCATAGCGTTCAATAATATCTGCATTCTAAGGACACAGATGGTATTGGATGTGGCTTCGCTACCGCTGTAGCAGCCATAGTGGCTGCTAGTGGCGCCACCTGGCATGAGGGGTCATGACGGCAGGTGTCGCGGGCCCCCAAATGCTGCGGGCCCCGTGGCAGCCGCTATGGCTACTACAGCGGTAGTTACGCCACTGGCTGGAGCGCTGCTTCATTTCCAACATGTTCCTTAGTGACACTTAAGCCTGTTCCTACTATGCTGTGCTACTCTGCATCACCGCTCTTTAAACGTTACCCAATCCCCCTCTATGTAGCATTCTGGTTTGTTTGCATCCAATTGGAAACTGGTGTTTGGACCTGCCCTAATATGAGTAAGTATGGACCTTTTCAGTAATTTTAAATAAATATAGTTATTTTTTCAGTGATTTGTTTGCAATATTATTGTAGGTACTCGCAATACGATGAGAAGCCTTGATGCCAGATACGAGCTTATGTATTTTGACCAAAATGTCCACTAATACATCATGTTTATCATGGATATTTATCATTTATCATGTATATCTTTTCAGGCCTTGTGATGCTGGGGGAGAATAGTGTGTCAGTAATTTGTGTGGTACACTTAGAAGGTGCTGGGCAGCCCATCTGATCTAATAGTATAGGCGTAACTAATAGGCTGTATGCCAGTATGGTGCACTACATGTAACTGTGTGACCGGCGCACTTATAGAAGCTATGTCTTCGTGCAATGATTATACTAAGCAGAAACCCCCCTCATGAATAGTAGGCGTGAGAGTGGCTGTTCATCAGTATATTGCACCTGAGCAATCTCCCCCTATGTAGCTTTGTGTTTTGCCTGAATACTGTTGGGAACTGTTGTTTGGCGGCCATCATTTTACAGATAAGAAGAATACAAGAAGACAGAGAGGAAGAATCACATAACCGTGCTGGTGTTCCGGCAGGCTTCCCCATATTAACTTGCAGGCAACCCTCCCAGCAGAGCCAATCATGAGTGGTATAGGTGTGACTCACTGAGGACTCAGTAGTTGACAGTCATATGAGTCATTGCCACAATAAACAGCCTAACCAGGAAATGCTATTGCTTTGTGGCAGGGCCCGGACTGGGATATAAAATGAGCCCTCTCATTTTAAAGCAAACCGGCCCACTTGCTGTTCATGCAATATGTTTGCCCAGTTGCAGGTCCTGCCTCCAGCTATACAAAAACATTGTACATTGTTTCTGATTCTTCTTGAAATGCTGCCTTCCTTTTGTGCTATTCAGATATTACATAAATCTATAAATCTCACTAAAACTGCTAAGGCCTCATGCACACATCTGTTGCCCGTTGTATGTCCGCTAATGATGGATCCGTGAAACAAGGACCGCACACGGATGGCGTCCGTGTGCAGTCCGCTGTTTCAACGGACCAAATGAAAGGAAAGGCCGAGAGTGTTACGTCAAAAACAGACAGGAGGAGGATCTGTCCTATTTTTGTCGGAACGGCTGGACGGTTCCGTTAAAACTACGGAAGTGTGCATGGCCCCATAGAAATTAATGTATCAGTGTGCTTCTGTTAAAAAAACGGATAGCACCGTGACGAAAATAACTGAAGTGGGCATGAGCCCTTAATGTGAGAAGCATGTGATCGGCTGAATATATAATCCGGTGACAACTCACATACGGAAAGGTGTCTAATTATATGTTATAAAATGTTTGAGTAACACAGAAGGTAGAGAACAGGAATGGGATCTACTGGGGATGGTGAGAATACCCGAAATGGTCTCTCCCCAATCATATTTTAATTTCTAGTAATAAATAAAATTGTAAAGGATCTGCCAGGCACTGCTTCGGGGTTAATTCCCAGAATTAATCAGTCAACACCTGAGTGTACATCCCTGAGACAGACACCAGCTTCCTCCACTCAGGCTGGCAGGCTTAGGAGTGGGAGAGCCTATCGCAACCTGGCCAGACTCAGCTAGCTCCCGCCCTCGGTCTATTTAAGCCTGCTCTTCCTGTCCATCTGTGCTTGTGAATTCTTTCCTTGAGGTTTCCTGGCCCGGCTACAGCTCCTGCTACTTTTTGATCCTGCTCCATACAGACCCCGGCTTACCGACTACTCTTCTGCTTTTCGCTTTGTACCTCGCACTCTCCTGGCTTGACTCGGCTCGTTCACTACTCTGTTGCTCACGGTGTTTCCGCGAGCAACTGCCCATTTCCCTTGCTTGTATTCCCTTGTTTGTTTGTCGTGTTTGTCATGCACTTACTGAGCGCAGGGACCGCCGCCCAGTTGTACCCCGTCGCCTAGGGCGGGTCGTTGCAAGTAGGCAGGGACAGAGTGGCGGGTAGATTAGGGCTCACTTGTCCGTTTCCCTACCCCCCCCACCATTACAAATTCACAAGCCTCCATGGGGTCCCCGTCAATATTGTTTCTGACAGGGGGGTACAATTTGTTTCATTGTTTTGGAGAGCCTTCTGTAATAAGTTGGGGATTGATCTGTCCTTCTCCTCTGCTTTCCATCCTGAAACCAATGGCCAAACGGAGAGGACTAATCAGTCTCTAGAACAATACTTAAGATGTTTTGTCTCTGACTGTCAATTTGATTGGGTTTCTTTCATTCCCCTCGCCGAATTTTCCCTTAATAACCGGGTCAGTAACTCGTCAGGGGTCTCTCCCTTTTTCTGTAATTTTGGGTTTAATCCACGGTTCTCCTCCGTTTCACCTGGTTGTTCCAACAATCCCGAGGTGGAGGTCGTTCATCGGGATCTGTGCACAGTCTGGGCCCAGGTTCAGAAGAACCTAGAGGCGTCCCAGAGCATACAGAAGGCTCAGGCCGATAGAAGACGTTCTGCTAACCCCCTGTTTGTGGTCGGGGATCTGGTGTGGTTGTCATCCAGGAACTTGCGTCTCAAGGTTCCGTCCAAAAAGTTTGCTCCCCGGTTTATTGGGCCGTATAAGGTCATTGAGGTCCTAAGTCCTGTCTCTTTCCGGCTGGAGTTACCCCCGTCTTTTCGTATACACAACGTGTTTCATGCCTCCCTCCTGAAACGCTGCTCCCCGTCCTTGGCCCCCTCGAGGAAACCTCCTGTTCCCGTCCTCACCCCTGAGGGGGTGGAATTTGAGGTGGCCAGGATCGTGGACAGCAAGATGGTCCAAGGCTCCCTCCAGTACCTGGTCCATTGGAGAGGATACGGGCCCGAGGAGAGGACTTGGGTACCCGCCCGGGATGTTCATGCTGGGGTATTGGTCAGGAGGTTCCACCTGCGTTTCCCCAGTAAGCCAGGTCCACTTAGAAAGGGTCCGGTGGCCCCTCATAAAAGGGGGGGTACTGTAAAGGATCTGCCAGGCACTGCTTCGGGGTTAATTCCCAGAATTAATCAGTCAACACCTGAGTGTACATCCCTGAGACAGACACCAGCTTCCTCCACTCAGGCTGGCAGGCTTAGGAGTGGGAGAGCCTATCGCAACCTGGCCAGACTCAGCTAGCTCCCGCCCTCGGTCTATTTAAGCCTGCTCTTCCTGTCCATCTGTGCTTGTGAATTCTTTCCTTGAGGTTTCCTGGCCCGGCTACAGCTCCTGCTACTTTTTGATCCTGCTCCATACAGACCCCGGCTTACCGACTACTCTTCTGCTTTTCGCTTTGTACCTCGCACTCTCCTGGCTTGACTCGGCTCGTTCACTACTCTGTTGCTCACGGTGTTTCCGCGAGCAACTGCCCATTTCCCTTGCTTGTATTCCCTTGTTTGTTTGTCGTGTTTGTCATGCACTTACTGAGCGCAGGGACCGCCGCCCAGTTGTACCCCGTCGCCTAGGGCGGGTCGTTGCAAGTAGGCAGGGACAGAGTGGCGGGTAGATTAGGGCTCACTTGTCCGTTTCCCTACCCCCCCCACCATTACAAAAATATTGCAGAAATATTAAGAATATATGTGTGCATTAAATAGAATACATCATACACCATAAGGATATATAACATGTGCCCATAATTTATTGATTAAATGAATTTTGGTCAGTAAGGATTAATGAGCTGTTTGTCTAATTATTATTTGGATGTAATTAATATTTTAGAAATTCTTACTGCACAAATTCATCATATTCTTTATAATGGCGCTACATACTGTACACACTAATAATGCAGTCATATATAGTGTACACATAAATAATGGCATTGTTTATACAATACACATGAATAACTCCATTATATATACTGTACACATGGATAATGGCATATGGATAATGGCCAAGTGGCTAGCCCTGCCTATGATCTTAGATAGGAGAACCTATCCAAAAGCCCCGAATCAGCGGGGAACCCATATTATTTCCCAGGAATCTGACCGGGTGGAAGTGCATCTAACAGAATTTGTGGATGGTGATCTTCTCATCCTATGTAAAATAACAAGCATTAAATAGCATTGGTGTATAATTTATATTTAAATTAAATTATTATTGACTGTTTTTAAAACATATAAAGAGGATTCTAAAACTTCTTTGAAGTTTTTTTCCGTCAAAGACAGTATTAATAATTTTCATCTACCCAAAGCAGGAGGAGTCACCTGTGCAATTTTAGTCTCAATTAATGGGTAATGAGGTAAAGGTTTTCTAGGAACTGGGAATTGGGCATTTAGCTCATGGCATATCTATAAGTATTTGAAAAATTGAGTGTGTGAAATGTCACGGTTGATTGCGGTTGATCAAAGGCACAAAAACATTATCGTTATATACATCCCCTAGAATACAGACTGTTCCCCTATTGGGGTGACAGTTAGAGTGTGAAGTTCAGAGAGGTATGAATTTTGCCAGACGAGCATACCTGCCACCATATGCATATATTTAGCTAAGGATTTTGATAGTTTCCAAATATGTTTTGCTAGTTTATGTACAGGCAAAAATTTCTCAGTGTGTAGCCGAAAATTTTCTAATACTGAACACAATGTGTTAGTACCCAAATGGTGTACTAGATGTGCCTCCGAACTAGGTATGGGGGGGGGGGGTGGTAGCTATCACCCAACTTCTAACATAACGAAGTTGACTCACAATATAATATAAAGAGAGTGTAAAGTGGAACATCTCAATGTGTGTCAGGATTTGCCCCATATAAAGGATGCTATTAGAGAGTCCATTGCTTGAAACAATCTTCCCGGGACAAGAACAGAAACATTTTGCAAGATATAAAGGCATTTAGGTAACACTATCATTTTTATTAAAGTAATCCACCCTGACATAGAGAGAGGAAGAGAACCCCATATGTGAAACTTAAAATGGTCCAGTAGAGGATAAATATTATTGTCTAGAACATTTCTATGTTCGTTAGAAATGTGAATCTCTAGATATTTAAATGTTGGAAAAATCTGAAGTCCACAGAAAGGTCATGGTGGTTTAAATCCGGAAACTGAGAAAGAGTTGTGAGAGAGGACTTGGACCAGTTAATATGGTGTCGGGAATATTTCCCATGGTTGTTAATCTGGATCATTGCATGTGGAAGAGATGTGTTAGGCTATGTTCACACAGAGTTTTTTGTAGGCAGAAAATTCTGATGAGATTTTGATCTGCCTGCATGCCGTTTGCTGCGTTTTTCGCAGCGTTTTTTGCTCGCGCCCATTGAGCGCCATGGGCAAAAACGCCTTGAAATATGCTTCCTCTGCCATCTAAGGAGGCCAGGGCCCAATTCTCGCGTACAGAAGCCACAATTTGTGCTATGAGCTGTACTCGTCTAAGATTTTCAGATGATGACTTCCCGGGCATGAAGCTAGTATTATCCGGGTGAACCAAATGCAGAATAATAGTATTAAGGTGATTCGCTAACATCCCAGTGAATAATTTATAGTCCATGTTAAGTGATATGTGCCTTTACGATTCACAATTTGGAAGGATTTGGAAGGAAATTTAAGAAAATAGAACACATGAGATATTCCTCAGAGGGGGTAGTCTACTGTTTGAAGTATCTATGTGGACCTAAATACGTAGGCAAAATCAGTGTGTCTGTCCCTTGTTTATGCTGTCCTCAGACTGAGCAACATAAATATCTGACCAATCTACTTTAAGAACTGTGCCTCCATAAAGTAAAGCTTTATTTTTTGGCAATGATTCTTATGTCTACGGCATTCCTGATGGGGTACACATTACCCCCAGCACCCCACTTCATACGAGGGTCGACTATCTTTTGGCTCCACCATTGACATCCTCCATTGGTAAAACGAAGGGTTTTTTTCTTTGACTCCCAGTCTGATCCCACCAACAAGTACTCCCAGCAATGATGCCAGGCTTGTAGGTGGAAGATTGCTTCTCTATCTAAAGTCATGAAAAGGTTTCACACCCAAAAAAAATTCTGAACCTTAGCTTGACTATTATACATATGTGCACATTTACCATTGGACTGTAGGACTGTACACGGCGTATTGTGTTGAATATTTTATGTTGCGTTTGCCCTTACTTTATAGGTAATAAAAGTTGATTAAAAAAAGCCTTAAAGTTATTTTTTTTTTCAAAACCTACATTCGCTCTCGAGTAGAAAAACAACACAGCGCTTTTTATGCGAAATGTCCTTATACATGAAAATTCTCTCAAACTGATAAGGTTCCCCATAACACTATTGGTTACTATTTCTCTTTGACACTTTTAATAGATCAGACACAGAAGGTTAACAGTCCCTAACATGTAGCATTATTTACTGACTTCAAAGTAGAAGGAAAATCCTTAACAAAATTTAGTTTAGGGCAATAGGTAAAAACTTCACAACCCATAAATTTTGAAAATTCCTGGTGTCCTGTGTGCATTATTTTGTTGTGTGTGTAAGAGGTTTTACCAAGGGGGCAGGCGGGGCATGTGCCCCGGGCGCAACTAAGAGGGAAGGTGGGGGGGCGCCAGGAGCGCACCGTCCATGACGGCAGCCTGCTGCCTCACTGAAACCAGCCGCCGCCACCCCCTCCTGCACTGCAGGCGATGAACGGCTGGTATATTTCGTGACCGGCCATTAAGCGCCTTTCAACGACTCAAGCGGCGAGATTACCTCTTTGCGCCGCTTGCATCGTCGCATTCTGCCCTGCCAATCAGCTCCTTTCATAGACACAAGCAGCGCAATGACGGCATCGTGCCAATTGCGTCTATGAAAGGCTCTGATTGGCAAGGCAGAATGACTTGCCCTGTAAGTCAGCACCATTCAACAACGCAAGCGGCGCGAGGATGTCAGAAGAGAGCAGGTCTGCATTGACACCGGATGGAGCGGGAACGGGATTAAGGTGAGTATGTAAAGTTGTTTTTTTTATCCTAATAAAAATGTAAGTGACATTATCTATAGGGGGGGGGCTCTATCTACAGAGGGCAGGCTCTATCTTCAAGGGGGGGCTATATAGAGGTCGGATCTACCTACAGGGGGGGCTATCAACAGAGGTCAGCTCTATCTACAGGGGGGCTATATACAGGGGTGGGCTATATGTGGATCACTATAGAGGGAGCTATATGTGAGCCAATATATACAGGGGTGGACTACATGTGGAGCACTTTTTATAGGGGGAGATATATGTAGGGCACTATCTACAGGGGTGGGCTATATGTGGAGCACTATCTACAGGGGGGCTATATGTGGGGCACTATCTATTTGGGTAGCTATATGTGGGGCACTATTTACAGGGGTGGCTATATGTGGGACACTATCTACAGGGGGCTGTATGTGGGACACTATCTACAGGGGCTCTATGGGGGTCACTATCTACAGAGGATATATGTTGGGCACTATCTACATGGGGCTCTATGGGGGGCACTATCTACAGGGGGCACGGTGTGTGTGTGTGTGTGTGTGTGTGTGTGTGTGTGTGTGTGTGTGTTTGTGTGTGTGTGTGTGTGTGTGTGTGTGACACAGTATATGGTGTTATTATAATTAGAGGTGGAGTGTATGGTGCTATTATAATCAGGGACAGTGTATGGTGCTATTGTAACTAGAGGTACAGTGTATCTTGCTATTATATTTAAGTATATTTAAGTGTCTGGCACCATGATAACTTTATATTTGTTTATAGGTGCAGAAATGTTTGAACAGTGAGAAGCTGAAGACATCTAATTTGCAAACTGCAGAAATGGGCTGTGGCCGGTAGAAGTCATCATAGAGGTCTTGACCGGATAGAGAAAAAGAACAACTAGAATCTGAGATCGTCACCGGTGAGTCACTTAATGTAAATGTTTATTCTGCTTCTAATCAGTACTGTAGTCACTGTATGATCTGCAGCGAGATGATGGGTGGTATGATTTTTTTTTGTGAAACAGCAACTCCCAGCATATCCTTACCATTGTTTGGGTCATGCTGGGAGCTGTATAAAATTTAGTGCAAACCTATACTGCAGGGGTTGCACTAAATTGAGCTGTATTCATGCTGGTGTTGTATTTATGTACTGAGCTTGGTTCTGATGTTGTATTTATGTACTGAGCTTGGTTCTGATGTTGTATATATGTACTGAGCTTGGTTCTGGTGTTGTATATATGTACTGAACTTGGTTCTGGCACTGTATATATGTACTGTTTTTGTTTCTAGAGCCGTATATATGTACTGAGCTTGGTTCTGGTGTTGTATATATATATATATATATATATATATATATACTGAGCTTTGTTCTGGTGCTGTATATATGTAATTACCTTGGTTCTGTTGTTGTATATATGTAATGAGCTTTGTTCCGGTGCTGTATATAGCACTATATTGCTTGTAAAATATAAAAATAGCTTTATGCTCGAGTTACATAAAAAATATTTGGAAACAAATGACACCTCATTGATTGTTAGGGAAAACAAACATGGCGAGGGGGAAGGAGATGTCGAGAAAGAGGTTTGGTGGGGCGCCAAACTGAATCTTTGCCCCGAGTGCTGGAGAACCTAGCTACGCCTCTAGGTTTTACTTATACGTTACTTCGGCATAGACATTTACAGCAATTGTATCATTATTGAGTAGCAGCGCCGTACCTATTCCCGTTTTTCAAGAATTGTATATTACCTTATTACGGTGGCCAACAGGCCTGACCGGCTGGGATTTCGGCAACAGCACTCACCTGTTCACCTATTCCACGTGTTTGATCTATCTGTCTGTGGTAAGCGTCCATTTGTCAACTACCGACTGTCATTTCTGGGCTTACTCACACTATGTGGCGCCGTGTTTTTTCCTTGTATTTCTTTAATGTAAAATGAAAATTCTGCCTCTAATCAGCACTGTAGTGACTGTATGATCTGCAACAAGATGATAGGGGGTATGATTTTATTTTTTCTGTAACAGCAACTCCCAGCATATCTTTACAATTGTTGGGCCATGCTGGGAGCTGTAGTTTTACACCCTACAAACCTATGTGGCAGAGGTTGCACTAAATTAAGCTGTATTTGTGCTGGTGCTGTATTTATGTAAAGAGCTTTGTTCTGGTGCTGTATTTATGTACTGAGCTTGGTTCTGGTGTTGTATATATGTACTGAGCTTGGTTCTGGTGCTTTATATTGTATATGTACTGAGCTTTGTTCTGGTGTTGTATACATGTACTGAGCTTTGTTCTGGTGTTGCATATATGTACTGAGCTTGGTTCTGGTGCTGTTTTTGTGTACTGAGCTTTGTTCTGGTGCTGTATATATGTACTGAGCATGATTCTGGTATTGCATATATGTGCTGATCTTGGCTCTGGTGCTGTATATATGTACTGAGCTTTGTTCCGTTGTTGCATATATGTACTGATCTTTGTTCTGGTGTTGTATATATGTACTGAGCTTGGTTCTGGTGTTGCATATATGTGCTGAGCTTTGTTCTGGTGTTGCATATATGTGCTGAGCTTTGTTCTGGTGCTGTATATATGTACTGAGCTTGGTTCTGGAGCTGTATTTATGTACTGAGCTTTGTTATGGCGATGTGTTTATGTACTGTTCTATGTTCAGGTGCCGTAGATATGTATTTAGCTTGGTTCTGGTACTGTATATATGTACTGACCTGTGTTCTGGTGCTGTATTTATGTACTGAGCTTGTTTCTGGTGCTGTATACATGTACTGAGCTTGGTTCTGGTGCTGTGTATATGTATGTGCTTGGTTCTGAAACTATAATTATATAGGATATATTTATAATTACAAAATTGCACGGCAGATGGAATTGTTGCAATTCTTTGTATATTTAATGGGAACCTGTCAGGTAGTTGTAACCTCTTGAACCGCCACCAGGCGGTAAAACATGATTTGACAATATTTCCCAAAATTCCCTTGTATGTTTTTTTCAGATGCAGCAAAATCTATACCATTTAGCTGTGTAAAACAACAAGCATTATAAGATAATTACTTTATAAAGGGTCATGGGGCGGTGCCACTATCCTGAAGAGTCACATAGTCCTGCCTCCAAACCCACCTTTCTATGCTTGATTGACATTCCCCTGGCTGTTAAACATCACTAGCAGCCTCCCCTAACTTTCTCGGATGTGCCATTGTCTTTTTTGCTTCAGGTAGCAGAAAAGCTAGAATCGACCTTGCCCCCCCCTCTCCCCCCACACACATACCTGTGGTGAATAAAGGAAAAGACATTGCACCTGAATGAACTAGTTATATCATTTGTGTTGCTCATAAGATAAGATCATTCATTTTGGTCACAGATTATTCAGCGCTGAGTAGGGTTTTTAAAAAAAAAAACAAAACACAAAATATTACTAATTTACATTGCCCTAATCTTTTCCTCTGATTGGTTTATTGTTATGCATTATGTAAAGTTAATGTAAAGGTTAGTTTTCGGGTAAGTGCACACATAGAAGGCTCTTTGCACCTTGGATTTCTCTGCATGTCTGCAGCATATCTGCTGCAAAATGCAATGCAAAGGGTTTTTTCTGCTAAATGTGAATGGGGGTTTTAAAATCGTCATGAATTACACTCTAAATTGTTGCAGATTTACGGTGCAGAAGCCAGTTTAGTGTGAATTTACCCTTAGAGGAATGTTGTGGGTGGTGTTTTTCTGACAGTATATTTAACATCTTGTGGTAAGAAAAAAACAACCATGTTATTTATTAATGAAGTTTGTCCCTCCATGGCATCAGACTAACAGAAGATGTTGGTGATTTGAATGCAAACAAGCAAACAGATTCAGAGATCCAAGAGATCGAAGCCTAAATCATAATTCTCTGTTTCTTTTTCTTGTAGCAAACTAAGCCTCATCGCCATCCTAGGAAATTCAACCTGAACGCCATGGAAGCAGCAAAGGTCAGGAAGTCCCGTTTGCCAGCAAAGGACCAGGCCATGTTCAGAGGGTTTTCATGTGCCAACATCGAAAACCCTCTCTAAGACGCCAGCTCTATTGTCACATGAGCAAGCTGCCCTCCTGAGTCCCTGGAAGAAGATCAGAAGAATGGACGTCTTTCCTACAACATCAAGGAACCCTACAAGTATGGAGCTATTAAAGAAGCACGAGGGACCCTCAGGATGTATCGCCAGCAGAACCACACAGCAGCTGGTGGTAAGTATATGAACATCTGTGCTTAAATTAAATCATAGACATGTGCAAAATAGTTTAGATAGTAAAAATTAAAAAAATACTTACTGGTAAATGGTTTTCCCCAAACCCATGACAGCAGCAGCTGATGGTGCTGTCCTGGAGATAGGGGAAATAAATGTGTGTGATGGCCCGCTATTAAGTGGTCTTTTTGTTTTTGTTTTTTGTTTTTAAATTAATGACAACTCACTCAGCACATGTCTATTATTATTTTACATTTACTGATATTTGGATTTCCTCATGCCCATGACCGTAAGGGGTGGAGAAGGTCGGATTCTTTTTTTTTTTTTTTTTTTTTCATTAACAAGTTACACTGTCAGTTGTTGTTTCCTGCTACACAGCAGATATAAGCCTACTTTAGTTGGGAAGAAGTAACAAGGCACAAAAAACATCAGAAAGAAGTTCAACATTGTGGACTTGGGAAGTCAGAGAGAAGATCCAATAAAAAATACTGCAGTTGGTGTGAAGTACTATACTTGAAATGGGTTGTCTCATTATAGACATTGGTGACATATTTTTAGGATGTGCCATTAATGTTCAATTGCCAGAGGTTCGACCGCTTTTACTCCTATCATTTGTGAAAACGAATGGCTGACTATACGGCCTTCCATAAAGATCTGAGCGCAGCTGAAGACAGACAAAATGACACAACGCTTTTCTGACACCATTGCTGCTTCTTACTAGCAGGGGTCACAGCAGTCAGACATCGGACATTCGTAATATATCTTAGCGATATGCTACTAATGTTTAATCTGAGACGTCCTCTTTAACAACTGAGGCGAGAAGGAAATGATGATGTCCCCGCATTTTCATCGGACACCTGTGCCTGCATGTATATGGTAAGTACAAGCGTCAGATCATCTGCGCTCAAGCAAAATCATAGACATGTGTAAAAATTTTAGATTGTTCTTCTTTACTGCTGCATAATTGATATAAGCCTAGTTGAGTTGGGAAGTTAAATCAAGACACAAGAAACATCAGTAGCAAGAAATCCTACAAGAATAAAGCCATTAATGGACACCGATGAGCGGCAGTACATCTGTGCTCAAGTAAAATTATACGCATGTGTAATATAGAAAGGTAGTAAGAAGTAAAAAAAAATACTTGGTAAATGGATTTGCTTAAATCCAAGACAGCGCATCTTGGTTTATCACTCCATCAGATCGCTACGCTCCTAGAGCAAGATGTCAGCACTTTTCAAAGTTGTATTTCCCGGAGGTTTGGAGAACAATAACGAACGGGACTGACAGCAAGAGGTGAATGGAGGCAAACCTCTGCACGGACAAATCGACTGATTTGAAGAATGGCACATAGTGATACATTCTGTACTGCAAGTGAAATTGGACATCACATCCCAAGCCTAGAGTGGCAACCAGTGTCGCCGCAAACCATCAGAAAGCGTTTGCATGACATTGGGCTACAAAGCAGATGTCCAGCTACAGGTGTTCCATTGACCACACGCCACTGTTCTCAAAGGCTATCATGGTGCACAGCAAGACGGCAATGGAGGCTAAAATAGACGTCTATCCTCTTCAGCTATGAGTCCCACTTTTCTCTCGGACGCAATGATAGCCGGAGATTGGTCTGGAGACCACGTGGGCAATGCTATGAAGATACCTTCACAAGGGAACACCGGTCCTACTCCCGGGATTATCGTGTTAGGTGGTGTAATGTATGGTAGCCGGACCCCTCTAGTCTTTATTTCAGGTAGACTAACAGCTCTGCGTTACATTGATTTGGTTGTGGAACCAATGGTACAACAATTTCTCCAAAGTGTCCCAGATGCAGTTTTTTTATAGGACAACTCCAGGCCGCATGTTGCTCATGCTACTGTGAGCAGCCTGCGTGGCCTAAACGTGCTACAATCACATTATTGGAGGAGGAAGCCTATGACGTAGTCGGCCCGCAACAGTATTATAGGCAGTACCTAGCCTCCGTCACTAACTGGAGACCACTCCTTCAACCGGATTCCTTTAAGTCATGTGACTAATCACATGATATATGACTGTGTCTTACACCTGAGGCTTAACCTAATTCATCATAGGGGCCCCTCCCCCTGCATCACATTTCCAGTTATATACAACATAATTGGCGGTCCCTACCTTTAAAATTTGTTTGCCCCATGCCCTAAACCACGTCTCCTAAGGAAGACTAGAGAGAAACGCATGTTGAGGCGACCAATTACACTTTGAGTAAGACTTTTTAAGTGAGCTTCAAACCGTAATTAACTGACCTTCTTCTTACATACATACCCAACAGCAACTAGGTTAAGTTGTTACAGCACAGCAATGTGTGATCTTGTTGTTACTCTGGTAACTATATGGTAGGATGCAGGTAGATACAAACTTTACTGTGCACTGATTTTGCCATCCAGTTTAAACATGTATCTATTTATTTCATTCTATCTATTTATGGAACATATGTTGTTGTAGTCCCCTATGAGTAACTTTTGTGGTATGATTATAGGTATTAACTAGATTATGCATTTCAAATATTTATACCTACCCATGCTTTTTATTCAGCTCAAGTGTATATTGGCTTAACGTTGGTTCATATCTTTGTATAATATCTATGTAGATTTTAAAATATATCCAATAAAATATATATTTTTATATATTCTTGATTCAATTTTTTTTTAGGTTTGCATGACTATATAAGTTATAAGTATATCATATGTATGTGGAGTTTAAACCTCATTTAAACATTTTGGACCTAAGATAAGACTGTAAACATGCTACCATGGCCTGCTGCATCTCTGGACTTGTCTCCCATTGAGCACATCTGGGACGGCAAATAACAAAGGAAGCTGCCAACAGCCAATCTTGATGATTTGCGTGCCCAAATGCATTCAGTGTGACATAACATTCATCAGACAACCATTAATAACCTCATTGATATCATGCCAAGTGTAAGTGCGTGTATTTATGCGCATAGCACTCATACTCGACACTAAATCAAGATGTTTGTAATATTTTGTTTCCATTTTTTTTATCATTTACACATCATTAACATATCTATTCATCCTGTGATTTCTACAATTCCAAAACTTTACCTTCTTGGTGTTGCAATTTCAATGTTTAGGAGTGTATGTTGAAGTCACTTTGACATTATGTGTCTTGGCGTTAAAGAGCTTTAGAGGTGTTGGGTACAGTCCTAGAAGACCTCAGGGTGTCATACACAACTTTTTAGGGCAATTGAGGTACTTTCGATTTGCAACAAATTTATTCGTATCCAATCTGATAGAATAGGTTTGATAGATTCGGACCCTAAACGAATTTCGAGAAATTCGCTCATCTCTAGTGTTCACATATATAAACTGTACTTTTTTGGTGAAAAATTGGATTTGTAAATGTGTAATATTTATAAAGCTTCTGGCTGCCTATTTTTAACAAAAAAACCGAAGTTATTTTTTGGACAACCTACACCGTGTTCCAAATTATTATGCACATTGGATTTAAAGAGGCTCTGTCACCAGATTTTCAAACCCCTATCTACTATTGCAGCAGATCGGCGCTGCAATGTAGATAACAGTAACTTTTTTTTTTTTCAAAAACGAGCATTTTTGGCCAAGTTATGACCATTTTTATATTTATGCAAATGAGCCTTTCTTAAGTACAACTGGGCGTGTTTAAAGTTATGTCCAAGTGGGCGTGTATTGTGTGTGTACATCTGGGCGTTTTTACGTGTTTTACTAGCTGGGTGTTGTGAATGGAAGTGTATGTTGCTGACGAATCAGCATCATCCACTTCTCATTGTCACCACCCAGCTTCTGGCAGTTCAGACACACAGCGTGTCCTCGCTCATCCGACGCAATGAAGTTCCTGTGGGAGGAAGTGAGTGACGTCACAGCGTGATCTCGCGAGGACACGCTGTGTGTCTGTGCACTGCCAGAAGCTGGGCGTTGTGAATAGAAGTGGATGATGGTGATTCGTCAGCATCATACACTTCCATTCACAACGCCCAGCTAGTAAAACAAGTAAAAACGCCCAGATGTACACACACAATACACGCCCACTTGGACATAACTTTAAACACGCCCAGTTGTACTTAAGAAAGGCTCATTTGCATAAATATAAAAATGGTCATAACTTGGCCAAAAATGCTTGTTTTTGAAAAAAAAAAACGTTACTGTTATCTACATTGCAGCGCCGATCTGCTGCAATAGTAGATAGGGGTTTGAAAATCTGGTGACAGAGCCTCTTTAAGTGTCATAAATATTTAATTATTCGTTTTTCAATTCAACTCATGGATGGTATTGTGTCTTAGGGCTCTTTGGATAATTGTAATGAATCTCAGACACCTGTGATAATTAGTTTGGCAGGTGTGCCCAATCAAAGGAAAACTACTTTAGAAGGACGTTCCACATTATTAAGCAGGGCACAGGTTTCAAGCAATATGGGAAAGAAAAAGGATCTCTCTGCTTCCGAAAAGCGTGAAATAGTGCAATACCTTGGACAAAGTATGAAAACATTGGATATTTCAAGAGAACTTAAGCGTGATCATCGTACTGTGAAAAGATTTGTGGCTGATTCAGAGCACAGACGGGTTCGTTCAGATAAAGGCATAATGAGGAAGGTTTCTGCCAGACAAATTAATAGGATTAGGAGAGCAGCTGCTAAAATGCCATTGCAAAACAGCAAACAGGTATTTGAAGACGCTGGTGCCTCTGGAGTCCCGCGAACCTCAAGGTGTAGGATCCTCCAGAGGTTTTCAAGTGTGCATAAAACTATTATTCGGCCACCCCTAAACAATGCTCACAAGCATTAACGGTTGCAGTGGGCTCAGAAATACATGAAGACTAATTTTCAAACCGTGTTGTTTACTGATGAGTGCCATGCAACCCTGGATGGTCCAGATGGATGGAGTAGTGGATGGTAGGTGAATGGCCACCATGTCCCAACAAGGCTGCGACGTCAGCAAGGAGGTGGCGGAGTCATGTTTTGGGCTGGAATCATGGGGAGAGAGCAGGTAGGCCCCTTTAGGGTCCCTGACGGTGTGAAAATGACCTCTGCAAAGTACGTAGAGTTTATGACTGACCACTTTCTTCCGTGATACAAAAAGAAGAACCGTGCCTTCCGTAGCAAAATTATCTTCATGCATGACAATGCACCATCTCATGCTGCAAAGAATACCTCTGTGTCATTGGCTGCTATGGGCATAAAAGGAGAGAAACTCATGGTGTGGCCACCATGTTCCCCTGACCTCAACCCTATTGAGAACCTTTGGAGCATCCGCAAGCAAAATATCTATGAGGGTGGGAGGCAGTTCACATCAAAACAGAAGCTCTGGGAGGCTATTCTGACATCCTGCAAAGATATTGAAGCAGAAACTGTCCAAATACTCACAAATTCAATGGATACAAGAATTGTTAAGGTGATATCAAAGAAGGGGTCCTATGTTAAGATGTAACTTGGCCTGCTATGTTTTTTTTTGATTGAAAGAGCTTTTGATTTCTGTAAATATGACCTCCTGATGCTGCAAATTCAACAAATTACCATTTTAGTTCTTTTTACAACCTTTAAAATGTTTTGATCTCTGTTGTGCATAATAATTTGAAACAGTGCATTTTGAGTTTTTTACTTCTAAAAAAATCTGTTATCATTAGGAGATTTGTTCAATAAAATTCACATTATACTCCAACGGTTGATGGCTTGAAGATTATACTGACTGTCATTTGCATCGACTGTTTAGGAAAATCAGCGAAAAATGACATTTGCATTTTAATTTAGAACGCAGTGTACATGGTCATACCAGGGATATAATTTTAACAGGTCACAGATGCAACAGTTGTACATATCAGGCATCAGTGAGCACGGTCAAAAAAACTAGCGCTTACATCAAATTAAGATATATCTGTACCTAAATTTGGAGAACACTATTGTCACAAAGGAAACATTTTATACAATTGTCCCAATGTTTCTAATTTCAAGTCTGCCCTCAAACAATACTTCACTTGCTTTCTGTCGTAAGCGTTATCGGTGAGTATTTTAAAAATATATACAAAGCAGAAAAACCATTATACTTTATGCTTCTTGGACTTTTTCATTAAAAGAGAAGACAACTTCATACACATTGGAAATGCAGTTTTGCCTAGTTTTCTTTTTTTTTAAAATCAAGTTATGTAGTTTAGCTAAAATAAATGCTCCAATTATCTGTATACGATTCTACGCTAATTAAAGGTAATAGCTGAATCTAGAGAAGAAGAATGGAACATTTCACTAGTCTTGGAAGTGAGATTCAATAATAACAAGAAGGTAGGCAATCCCTCTTGTCTTCAAATCTTGTTCTCCCCCTATGAGTGGAAGATGCTAAGAGTAAAAATGGCTTTTGCTCTGGCGGATCTGGCCCATTCATGTATTACATGCCAACCATTTATTTGAATGACCATCAGGTAATACTACATTTCCCCTGCAGTGGTTAAAATTGACTTCCAATGGCGATAACAGCTGATCACCAGGCCGGTTTCAATTTAAAAAGTCGTTGTCTTCGTGTGATAACCCTTTAACATTGACCTGAAGCAAACACCTCCATCTGACTTTTAGCCACTGAGAGAGCATGTTAATTAATATTCTGTACAAACTAGAGTGAGTGAGAGTTTAAATATCTGAAACATATTCAGATCTATGATTTTATTTTACACTAGGAATTCCTGGCTATTATTTTACAACTATTTAGAGCCTCAGGCAACAATGAGCTGAAACTGAGAGAGAACGTGTGCCGTTAAAGTAAAGGCAATTGCTTATATATTAGGGAAATACATAATTCCCCCAAATATTTGTATTTCCTATACTGTTGCGTTTCTTTGCGTAATTGATTCAGACGATAGCCATGGGGATGGCTATTATCACTGAACAGCGAAAGGTAAACAGGATAATAATGTGATATTGTAAGGTATTGCCTTGGTATTTTACATGTAATTAAGGGTTAGTAGTAGTAACAACGGCAAAACATGGATACTTTCTGTGACCGTCAGAGTGGCTAAGATGGTTATAAATTGGCAACACAGGCAAATTTACATTAGTGGTACAATGCATGTCTGATGCTCAGCTTATTAACTTTCCTTGAACTGTAACTGGCTTGTCTATGTAGTCTGGACATATTTGAGTTAACCTTTATTAAATTTTGAATGGATCAGATCTGATTCATTCCTTTATTTTCTGATGTATAATCATTCAAATTTGGATGAACTTCAGTTTCAGTCAGATTGATTTATCTATTTCTGCTGATCACCTCCTAACAAAGTCCATTAGAAGATTCTATTAAAATCTGCTAGCAGTCATTTCCATACTCTCTTATACTCTCTTGTATATTTTCTGTATGCCCTGTTATAGAAGAAGAATTCCTTCTCTCTTCTCTTATTAGTTGTCAATCCTGATTTGACTGATATATATTTGCCTTACAAGGGACAATAAACATTTTTGGGGATTTAACTGCTTGAGTAGAATTTCTTGGTGCCACTCTTGTTCTTAAGAAGCTGTGTCTGGTATTGCAGCGAAGCCCAATTCAAGTATATGGAACTGAACTGCAAAACCACGTACGGTCCATGGACAAAGGGGGTGCTGTTTCTGGAAGAACGCAGACATGTTTTTTTTTACTCTTGTATACCCCATGTTTTGCAAAAGTCTGCATGGGAAACCTGGTTATGAGACACACACGTTCATGTAACAAGAATGCTCAGAGTCATTAACATTTAGAGGACCTCACTTAAAGAGTACGTATCACCTGTAAAGGGGCACCTGTTTTATTTGAAAATCCATTGGCCCTTTCAGAAATGAATACATTTATATATATTTGGTATTAAATTTTTTTAAAGATTCCTCAGTATATGGATTACTTTCACTATGCAAATGACTAGACTCATTGCATGAGTACAGTACCAAACTTCCGGGTAGGGGCATCCCAGCATCACCTGCGTCCTCCCACAACACCCCCCCCCTCGGCAGCATCTAAGCTCATAAGATGAGATCTTGTTGGTTATCTTGCATTCTGTCTCAGAGAGTTCTATTAACTGTATTAATAGAACACTTACCTATCGGTAATTACTGTATTAATACTTACCAATCAGTGACTCTTATATTAACCCCTTCCCGAGATCCGCCGTGTATATATAGGTGGGGGAATATGGAGCAAGCTCATGGGTGGGCATTTCAACTCGGCGTTACAGCCGACACTCCAGGCTAACGAGCGGGATACTGCTCGACCGCGATTCCGCTCGTTTAAGCCTGTTAAATGCTGCAGTAAATAGCGACCCCAGTATTTAAATGACTAGAAACAGAGGAGCGGCCCCCTGTAACATATCAACAGCCCCCCCACGATTCGATCGCGGGGTGCCGTTGGTTGGCATGAAAGTATGGGGGCTTCAGGCAGGGCTTCATAGGAGAATGTCCGTATCACGATATACTTCAATACATTAGTATTGCAGTATATCATGCAAGCGATCCAATGATGGGGACATTCTGTTCAAGTCCCCTAGGAGGACAAGTAAAAAAAGTAAAAAAACAGTAAAATAAAGTTTTTTTAATTAAAAAAAAAATGTAAAGTTAAAAAAAGCTTTGAAAAAATGTAAAAAAAATAAAAATAATTAACTTAACTGGTGAATTAAAAACGCCAGAATCGCTGCTTTTTGGTCACTTTATCTACCACAAAAAAATGGAATAAAAAGTGATCGAAATGTCTTATGTACCCTAAAATGGAAAATAGAAACTACAGTTCGCCCTGCAAAAAATAAGCTCTCATACCACTCAATCAAGAGAAAAATAAAACAGTTATGGCTTTCAGAATGTGGCGACAAAAGTAAAATTTTATTTTTAACGATCAGTTTTTTTCCTTGAAAAAGTAGTACAACATAAAAAAAGAATATAAATTTAGTATCACCATAATCGTATTGACCCCCAGAATAAAGTTAACATGCCGTAAAATCAAAACCCCCCCAAAAGATTGAGAAATCACAGTTTTTTACCCATTTCACCCCACAAATATTTTTTTTCCAGTTTCCAACTACATTATATGGTACAATAAATGATGCCATGAAAATCTATGGCTCGTCCCACAAAAAAAAAGCCCTCATACAGCAATAGTGATGGAAAAATAAAAAAGTTATAGCCTTTGGAAGGTGGGGAGGAAAAAACGAAAGTGAAAATCAGAAAAATGCCTGCGGAGGAAAAGATCGGTAATGCTATATTAATACAGTAGATAGACCTCTTTGAGACAGTACGCCATATCTTGCGATAAACAGTGAAATCTCACGTTCTGAGCTTAGATGCTGTAGTGAGGGGTTGTAGGAGTGTGCAGGGGAAGCCGCGATACCCCTACCCGGAAGTTCAGGACACGACTCCCTGAAGGTTGCATAGTGAAAGTAAGTTATATACTGTTGAATCTTTAAACATTTTTTAATAACATATATTTAGAATATTATTCATATTCTTAGGAGACTTATGGATTTTAAAATAAAATAGGTGCCACTTTACAGGTGATATGTCCTCTTTAAATGAATCAAAACTTATCTTGATTCTTTGAGTCATTTTTGGTGAATAGAAATCACTGATTTTAGATGCTTTTTAATTGAGTAGAATTGATTTACCCATCTTTGCTTTTTCAAAGCCTCCCACACTGACTATTTTACAAGTGATCGTTCTTCTACTGTGTGGTCTATAGGTAGGCTATCCACCACACTTTAAAATATTTTTTGGTCTCCAATCAGGCAAACATTCCATTTTGTTACATGTGTATTTTACCCCATGGAGACACACGCAATTTTCATTTTTTTATATATATTTTTTCCATTATTGCATTTCAAGAGCCATAACGTTCTTATTTTTCCATTGACATTGCTGTATGAGGGCTTGTTTTTTGCAAGACGAGTTGTAGTATCTAATGGTTCCATTTAATGTAAGGTGACCAAAAAACAGCAATTCTTGCATCGTTCATTTTTTTTTCCTTCAGTGTTTAACTGGCAGGATAAATAATGTGGTATTTTACTAGTTCAGATTTTTTACAGAAACGGGGATACTAATTAGATTGACTTTTTTTTATGGCTTACCAAATTTAAGTGAAAAATTTGAGTTTTTTTCTTTGAACTTTTAGTTTTATAAATTTTTAAAAATGTTCTTAAACGTTTTTTTACTATTTTATTGTAGTCCACCTAGGGGACTTTATCATGCGATCCCTCATGCAATACATTCCAATACTTATGTATTGCAGTGGATTGCCTTTATCTGTATTCTACAGGGTGGGCCATTTATATGGATAAACCTAAATAAAATGGGAATGGTTGGTGATATTAACTTCCTGTTTGTGGCACATTAGTATATGGGAGGGGGGAAACTTTTCAAGCTGGGTGTTGACCATGGTGGCCATTTTGAAATCGGCCATTTTGTATCCAACTTTGGTTTTTTTCAATGGAAAGAGGGTCATGTGACACATCAAACTTATCGAGAATTTCACAAGAAAAACTATGGTGTGCTTGGTTTTAACGTTACTTTATTCTTTCATGAGTTATTTACAAGTTTCTGACCACTTATAAAATGTGTTCAAAGTGCTGCCCATTGTGTTGGATTGTCAATGCAACCCTCTTCTCCCACTCTTCACACACTGATAGCAACACCGCAGAAGAAATGCTAGCACAGGCTTCCAGTATCCGTAGTTTCAGTTGCTGCACATCTCGTATCTTCACAGCATAGACAATTGCCTTCAGATGACCCCAAAGATGAAAATCTAAGGGGGTCAGATCGGGAGGCATTTCTTCTGCGGTATTGCTATCAGTGTGTGAAGAGTGGGAGAAGAGGGTTGCATTGACAATCCAACACAATGGGCAGCACTTTGAACACATTTTATAAGTGGTCAGAAACTTGTAAATAACTCATGAAAGAATAAAGTAATGTTAAAACCAAGCACACCAGTGTTTTTCTTGTGAAATTCTCGATAAGTTTGATGTGTTACATGACCCTCTTCCCATTGAAAAAACTAATTTTGGATACAAAATGGCCGACTTCAAAATGGCCGCCATGGTCAACACCCAGCTTGAAAAGTTTCCCCCCTCCCATATACTAATGTGCCACAAACAGGAAGTTAATATCACCAACCATTCCCATTCTATTTAGGTGTATCCATATAAATGGCCCACCCTGTACTATTAAGCCTTGTGTCTACCAAGGCTTAATAATAGGGCATTGATACCAGAACTAGGGTCCTTCAATAGGCCTCCAGCTGTTATTGCAAACTATGAGCACCTCACTATTTTGTTGCGGGGGGGGGGGGGATTCTTGACAGAGGGAGCCCCCTCCCTCTGTCTTACCACTCAAATGTTGCGGTCACTATTGACTAAGTGATTCATCGGCCAGAATCTGAGTTATCTCCGATCCCTGCCATTGCAGACAGGTGTCAGCTGAGTACCAGCCATCTTGGGGTAGTGAACATCCAACCTAACTGTACGTCCGGTGTTGCCTCTGAATATACACATAAGTATACAAATAAATGTTAAAAAAATGGCAAGTGGCAATGACAAAATGTTAAATGGTATTATGACAACTCTCATAGGTTTCACTCACATGAGCCTATTAGTAAATGTTCATATTTTTGGTTCTCCAATCAGGCAAAACATATAGGGACACACCCCTTTGACAAGGGGAACGGTAACACCCAATTGTCAATTTATTACAGGGGAACAGCTCTACGCAGAGTTCTAAGAAAATATGTTCCAGAATTGTTAGTTCTTGGGGAATAATACTGATCATTTAGCATCAGTATTTCATCAATAGTTCATCGGTATTACAATTCCATATTACAGATGGAGTGTCTTCTTAAATTACATAAGACAGACCCTTTGAAAAACGGATGCAATACTGTTGACATACGGATACAATACAAACCACATATGGAACAAATATGAATGCATCCATATTTTAATCACACTCTATAGACTTTAATGGATGTTAGCCATCTGCAAAACGGATGAAAGTAGTGCATGATGCCTATTTAAAATTTGCACGTATTACATTCACCCATGAGAATAGTCTTATTAATTGACATTAGCTCTGTATTACAGACAAAAGAAAAACGGGTGAAATACTGATGAAAAATCAGTTTGTGTAAAAGCAGCCATACACTGTGATAGCTTATTCTAAAATTTTCATTTTTAAAACATGAATGCTACTGTATAACTTTGAAGCCTATATGCAACATGGTACTGAAAAGTGATGAATTGACTTGAGGCTAAAAATAAAAAAATGCAATCTACTGTATATCTGTGTAGCGTCCATGGCCGCGGGCCATCGGGTCTACTCAAAAAGTTGGGAAAAAAAATGTAATGCATTAAATAAGAGCATGTTGTGTTATCGAGCTGATAGAGAGTTACCTCAATTGACATCCCCTCTGTAAGCTATAAACACGTTTCTTCTAAGCTCTGTCATTAAAAACATTGGACATCATTGACTTTAAAAGACTCCATATAGGCTCTCACAACGAGTACATCTGATCGCTAGTGCTCCCAATGAAACCTGATCAGCATCTCACTGGGGATCCCTCAGTTTTATACAGCTATGTCGACGCAAAAATAAAAAAGTTATAGCCCTTTGAATGAGACGATGGAAAAACGTAAAAAATGGCAAGGTCATTAACCCCTTCCCTAAATTTGTCGTAAGTATACGACATGGAAATCCAGTGCTTCCCGCAAAATGTCGTATACTTACGCCAAATGTTTGGCACCGGCTCAGAAGCTTACAGCTGACATCTGGCTGTAATGGCGGGGACCGAAATTAGCTTCGATCCCCGCCATTAACCCCTTCAATGCAGCGTTCAAATGTGATCGCTACATTTAAGCTGTTTGCAGATCATCGGAACCCCAGCAATGAAATTGCCGGGGTTTTGGTGGCTGCAATGGCAACCGGAGGCCTAATACTGGCCTCACGGTCTGCCTAGCACGGAAGCCGGTCAAGATCCGCCCAGCGGCGGAGCCTGATCAGCTTCCGTAGCTGCCGGCAAGATGGCGCTGGCTCAGGAGCTGATCCAGCGTCATCAGCGGTGAAAGTCAGCTGTATGTTACAGCTGACATCCACCTGTAATGGCAGGAACCGGAGCTAGCTCCGATCCCTGCCATTAACCCCTTTGATGCAGCAATCGAAAGCGATCGCTGCATCGTAGCGGTTACTAGCAGATCGCCAGCCCTGACAAGCAAGCAGGACTGGCGATTGCTGCAAAGGCAACAGGAGACACAATGGCCTCCTGCTCTGCCATTATGGAAGCCGATTAGGCCCCGCCGGGAGGTGAAGCCTAATCGGCTTGTTGTCAGTGAATAACTGACAGATCTAATACATTGCACTACGTAGGTAGTGCAATGTATTAGAAAAAAAACATCAGACAGTTGGAACTTCAAGTCCCCTAGTGGGACTTGAAAAAAAGTGTAAAAAAAAAAAGTATAAAAAAGTGAAAAAAATAAAAGTTTGAAAACAATAAAAGTTTCAAGTAATAAAATAAAACACACAATCACCGTTTTTCCCTTATCAAGTCCTTTATTATTGAAAAAAATAAATAAACCATACGTATTTGGTATCGCCACGACCGTAATGACCTGAGGTATCAAAATATTATATTATTTATTGCACGCAGTGAACAGCGTAAGAAAACCCCGTAAAAAAGTATACCAGAGTTTCTGTTTTTTGGTCACTTTGCCCTACAAATATTGGAATAAAAAGTGATCAAAAAGTCGCACATATCCAAAAATGGTACCTATAAAAACTATAACTCGTCTCGCAAAAAACAAGCCCTCGTACAGCTCCGTCGACAAAAGAATTAAAAAGTTATGGTTCTCATAACTTGGCGACAGAAAAAATACATTCTTTTTCCAAAAGAAATTTTATTGTGCAAAAAGTTGTATAAATTAGGTATCGCCGGAATCGTACTGACGCGCAGAATAACGGGAACATGTAGTTTATAACGCATGGTGAACGCTGTATAAAAAAAAACTAAAGAAACTATGGCAGAATTGCGTTTTTTTGTTTACCTGGCCTCCCAAAAAATAGGATAAAAGGTGATCAAAAAGTCGAATGTGCACCAAAATGGTACCAATAATAACTACAGCTCGTCCCGCAAAAAAAAGCCCTCAAACCACTACGTCTATGAAAAATTTAGTTAAGGCTCTATTAAGTCAGGAAATAAAAAATATGCAGTTGTGCCGGCCCGAGGGGAACATTTCTTCTGTTTCAAGAGGCGATTTATCAAGGACCTAAAATTAGGGAACTAGGAAGGGGAGGGCCCAAACATATCTGCTGGACGGGTGCCCGTATTATACTAGGACAACACTTTCCCAGCTAAATTCCCGAAACAGCAAATGTGCGGAGTGTGGACCAAAAGGGGCATACAAAAGGACGCCATATATCAGTGCGACACCGGCCTGTGCAGAAAGGATTGTGTCACAGCGTAACACACATCTCTGGATCATTTTATTTATTTTTTTACCCCATTATTATACTACCTGACTATGCCCCTTATATACTCCGCCCGGCTTACATGTACCCCGACATTATAAATGGAAACACCAGCAATAATCAAACAAATCTACTACCAAGCAAAATCCGCTCTCCAAAAGGCAAATGGCGCTCCCTCCGCTCTGAACCCTACAATGTGCCCAAACAGCAGTTTCCTTCCACATATATGGCATCGTCATACCCGGGAGAACCCTTTTAACAATTTTTGGGGTGTGTGTCTCCAGTGGCAAAAGCTGGGCATGACATATTTGCCACTGAAATGGCATATCTAGGGAAAAATGTACATTTTTAATTTGCACCATCCGCAGTGCAATCATTTATGGAAAAGACCTGTGGGGTGAAAATGCTCACTACACCCCTTAATAAATGCCTTGAGGGGTGTAGTTTCCAAATGGGGTCACTTCTCAGGGGTTTCTTTTTATTATTTCACATCTGAGCCTCTGCAGTTGTAAACCAATTCTTTGTAAATCGCCAAATTAGGCCTCAATTTTACATGGTACGCTTTCACTCCTGAGCCTGGTCGAATGCCCAGGCAAAGGATTAGGGCCCCATGTACGGTGATTCTAAAACCGGGAAACACTGCATAATAATTAGAGAGCTGTCTTGTTATGATGGCACAAGCTGGGCACCACATATTGGCATATCTATGGAAAAAAATCCAATTTTCACTCTGCAACATCGAGTGCACACCAATTTCTGCTAAAAACACCTGCGGGGTTAAAATGCTCACTATACCCCTAGGTAAATGCATTGAGGGGTGTAGTTTCCAAAATTGGGTCACTTCTGGGGGGTTTCCACTGTTTTGGGCCCACAGGCGCCCAGAAACCAATCCAGCAACATCTGCACTCCAAATGGCGCTCCTTCCCTTCTGAGCCCTGCCGTGTGCCCAAACAGCAGTTTATGACCACATATGGGGTATTGCCGTACTCGGGAGAAATTGCTTTACAAATGTTGGTTTCTTTTTTTCCTTTATTTTTTTGAGAAAATGAAAAATGTTGGGCTAAAGCTACGTCTTATTGAAGAAAAAGGATTGTTTTTATTTTCACTGCCAAATTCTAATAAATTCTATGAAACATCTGTGGGGTCAAAGTGCTTACTACACCCCTAGATGAATTCCTCAAGAGGTGTAGTTTTCCTAAATGGAGTCACTTTTTGGGCGATTTCATTGTTTTGTCCCCTCAGGGTCTCTGCAAATGCGACTTGGCCTCCGCAAACCATTCCTGCTAAATGTGATCTCCAAAAGCCAAATAGCGCTCTTTCCCTTCCAAGCCCTGCCGTGTGTCCAAACAGCCGTTTATTACCACATGTGGGGTATTGTTTTACTCGGGAGAAATTGCTTTACAAATTTTGCAGTGCTTTTTCTCCTTCAGTCCTTGTGGAAATGAGAAAAATTAGCTAAACCTACATTTTCTTTGAAAAAATGTAGATTTTTATTTTCAGGGGCTACTTCCAATAATTTCTGCAAAAAAACTGTGTGGTCAAAATGCTCATTATACCCCTAGATGATTTCTTCCATGGGTGTAGTCTCCAAAATGGGGTCACTTGTGTGGGGTTTCCACTGTTTTGTCCCCTCAGGGGCTTTGTAAATGTGACATGGTCTCCGCAAACCATTCCTGCTAAATTTGAGCTCCAAAAGCCAAATAGCGCTCTTTCACTTCTAAGCCCTGCCGTGTGTCCAAACAGCCGTTTATTACCACACGTGGGGTATTGTTTTACTCAGGAGAAATTGCTTTACAGATTTTACTTTTTCTCCTTTAGTCCTTGTGGAAATGAGAAAAAAAATCACTATACCTACATTTTCTTTGAAAAAATTTAGATTTTAATTTTCACGGCCTACTTACAATAATTTCTGTAAAAAACCTGTGTGGTCAAAATGCTCACTATACCCCTAGATAATTTCCATGAGGTGTGTAGTTTCCCAAATGGGGTCACTTTTGGAGGATTTTCACTGTTTTGGCACCGCAAGAGCCCTTCAAACCTGACATGGTGCCTAAAATATATGCTAATAAAAATAATGCCCTTAAATCCTCTAGATGCTCCTTTGCTTCTGAGGCCAGTGCTTCATTCCAGTAGCACGCCACGGCCACATGTGGGATATTTAAAACAACTGCAGAACCTGGGCAATAAATATTGAGTTGCATTTCTCTGGTAAAACCTTCTGTGTTATAAAAAAAATTGTATTAAAAATTTAAAAATATTCAATTTGTAAATTTCACCTCTACATTGCTTTAAATCCTGTGAAATGTCTAAAGGGTTAAGGAACTTTTCGGAATGCTGTTTTAAATACTTTGAGGGGTGAAGTTTTTAAAATGGGGTGACTTTTTGGGGTTTCCAATATATAAGGCCCTCAAAGCCACTTCACAAGTGAACTGGCCCCTGTAAAAATAGCCTTTTGAAATTTTCTTGAAAATGTGAGAAATTGCTGCTAAAGTTCAAAGCCTCGTAACGTCCTAGAAAAATAAAAGGATGTTAAAAAAAACGATGCCAATCTAAAGTAGACATATGGGGATGTTAATTAGGAACAATGTTGTGTGTTATAACTGCCTGTCTTACAAGCAGATACATTTAAATTGAGAAAAATGCTAATTTTTTAAATTTTTTGCTAAATTTTTCTGTTTTTCACAATTAAATACTGAATGTATCGAGCAAATTTTGCCAGTAACTTAAAGTCCAATGTGTCACGAGAAAACAATCTCAGAATCGCTTGGATAGGTAAAATCTATCTATCAATCTATCTATCTATCTATCTATCTATCTATCTATCTATCTATCTATCTCATATCTATCTATCTATCTATCTATCTATCTATCTATCTATCTATCTATCTATCTATCTATCTATCTATCTATCTATCTATCTATCTATCTATCTATCTATCTATCTATCTATCTCATATCTATCTATCTCATATCTATCTATCTCATATCTATCTATCTCATATCTATCTATCTATCTATCTCATATCTATCTATCTATCTATCTATCTATCTATCTATCTATCTATCTATCTATCTATCTATCTATCTATCTATCTATCTATCTATCTATCTATCTCATATCTATCTATCTATCTATCTATCTATCTATCTATCTATCTATCTATCTATCTATCTATCTATCTATCTATCTATCTATCTTATTTTGTTACTTTGCATTATCCTAATGTAAAGCTTTGTTGTTACCTTCCTGTCAGCATTAGCCAGTCTGTCGATTTTTCTCTGACCACAAGGTTTTTGACACAAAAAACGCTCATTTGAAGACTGTTCTGCATAAAAATCTCAAGGGATTAAAGAGGACCTGTCACCTCCCATGACATGTATATTTTAGTAAATACTTGTTTTCCCCATGAAATAACAATTCTGGAGGATCTTTAGGCCCCATGCACACCAACGTAAAAATGCCCGTGATTACGGGCCATAATTACGGGCCCATAGACTTCTATTTGCCACGGGTACCTCCCCGTAAGCTTACGGGAAGGTGCCCGTGCCGTTAAAAAATATAGAACATGCCCTATTTCAGGCCGTAGTAACGGCACGGGCAGGCCCATAGAAGTCTATGGAGCTCCCGTAATTACGGGTGACTACGTGTGTGCACCCATAATTACGGGAGCGTTGCTAGGCGACGTCAGGGGATAGTCACTGTCTAGGGTGCTGAAAGAGTTAACTGATTGGCAGTAACTCCTTCAGCACCCTGAACAGTGACTGGCGATCACAATATAGATCAACCTGTAAAAAAAAAATAGAAGTTCATACTTACCCAGAACTCCCTGCTTCTTCCTCCAGTCCGGCCTCCCGGGATGACGTTTCAGCCGATGTGACCGCTGCAGCCAATCACAGGCCAATCACAGGCTGCAGCGGTCACATGTTCTTCCGCATCATCCAGGGAGGTCGGACTGGATGTCAAGATAGGGACGCGTCACCGAGACAACGGCCGGGTAAGTATGAATTTCTTTTAGTTTTTCTGCGGAAAGGGCAGTCCCTTCTCTCTATCCTGCACTGATAGAGAGAAGGGCTGCCGATTACTGCAGTGCAATTTTGCAGTGAAAACGTGTCCATAAATACGGGTGGAATACTGGTGACACCGGACCCGTATTTACGGGCACGAGTCCGTAAATACTGGTGCAATATGGGTCGAATACGTGTGACCAAGGACCCGTATTTACGCCAGTATTTACGGGAGGACAAAAATACGTTTGTGTGCATGAGGCCTTACTCTGAGTTGAGCTGTTCCTCTGTGATAAATTGAGGACTGGGTGTTACCATTCCCCATGTTAAAGGGGTGCGTGTCTATACAGTGTCACTCTGTCTGCACTGTTTAGACTTTGTCAGTCTGTGTAGGGACACATCCCCAACTGGTAACACAGAGCTGTCAATTTATTCATACATTTCTAGAAAGACTAACGGAGGAACAGCACAATGTAGAGATCTAAGAGCAAATGCTCTTAAATTGTTATTTTATGGGGAATACAATTATTTACTAAAAATAGACATGTTAGGAGAGGTGACAGGTCCACTTTAAAGAGGCTCTGTCACCAGATTTTGCAACCCCTATCTGCTATTGCAGCAGATAGGCGCTGCAATGTAGATTACAGTAACGTTTTTATTTTTAAAAAACGAGCATTTTTGGCCAAGTTATGACCATTTTTGTAGTTATGCAAATGAGGCTTGCAAAAGTCCAAGTGGGTGTGTTTAAAAGTAAAAGTCCAAGTGGGCGTGTATTAGGTGCGTACATCGGGGCGTTTTTAATACTTTTACTAGCTGGGCGCTCTGAAGAGAAGTAACATCCTCTTCTCTTCAGAACGCCCAGCTTCTGACAGTGCAGATCTGCGACGTCACTCACAGGTCCTGCATCGTGACGGCCACATCGGCACCAGAGGCTACAGTTGATTCTGCAGCAGCATCAGCGTTTGCAGGTAAGATCGACTTACCTTCAAACGCTGATGCTGCTGCAGAATCAACTGTAGCCTCTGGTGCCGATGTGGCCGTCACGATGCAGGACCTGTGAGTGACGTCACAGATCTGCACTGTCAGAAGCTGGGCGTTCTGAAGAGAAGAGGATGTTACTTCTCTTCAGAGCGCCCAGCTAGTGAAAGTATTAAAAACGCCCCGATGTACGCACCTAATACACGCCCACTTGGACTTTTACTTTTAAACACACCCACTTGGACTTTTGCAAGCCTCATTTGCATAACTACAAAAATGGTCATAACTTGGCCAAAAATGCTCGTTTTTTAAAAATAAAAACGTTACTGTAATCTACATTGCAGCGCCGATCTGCTGCAATAGCAGATAGGGGTTGCAAAATCTGGTGACAGAGCCTCTTTAAATAGGAAGTCAAACCCCCTTTCCCCATACTAACAATCACTCCATGGCTAATATTGCTGCCACATGACTAGATGATTGGAGCACTTGCATGTACAGATGTACATTGACCTTAACCATTGCCACTGATTTCTGAATAAATATATATATATATATATATATATATATATATATATATACACACATTTATTGTGCATAAGGTTCACAGTACATTGTGTTTCTCTAGCCTTGTACTTAAATTATAAGTATGAAAACCATGGCTATCACTTATTGTGGAAACTCTGTCATTTTCATCCCAGTTCCATGAATCTCTTTGATTGATGTGCCCTATCATTAAATTGTCATCATGGCTACTTTCATGAATGTCATGTAAAGAGATACGCAGAGTTCATAGTTTGAGATTTGTTCGGCTGGTGTGCTTGTGACATCTTGCTGACAAAGCTCTAATTAGCGTCTTTAGCACTTTGTGTGGTTTTTCCGAAGCTGCCAATATTCTAAAAGAAAAAGATAGCGCCGATTAAAACCAGCAGCACTGATATATGCATTAATAAAACACAAGTCTGGTGTATTCCGTAGACAGCAGGAAGAAGCGTGGAAAGTCAAAATGAATGAATAGGAGCTTTAGATATCCGTTTGTATTTCATTCTTGGAGCTGTAGAATGACCTTAGAAAATACAGTATTGCGTATGTGATTACTTAACATTGAAATCAAACATTCACCATGGTACCGGAGTAATTACTCTGGCAATGCATGCTCAGTAGTGCAGATTTGATAGTTCTTTTTGAAGATAGTAGATTATCTTAATTGTTTTTTTATTTGATAAAAGAAAGCAAAAAAACAAAAACAAAGTATATCTATTGTATACATATGACAAAAGTAATGAATGTGATAAGAGAAACAACTTTACAAAGGTTATCTGTTAAAAATGTAACTAGTTACTTATATATGGATTTTTTTTACTTTCAAAATTTAAAGAAAAAAGATAAAGAGGGATGAGAAATATAAGGAGAAGAATAAAGGATGGAAAATATATAGAGGGAGGTACTGTAGCCAGGAAGAACAAACAACAAAGGAAAAGGAAACAGCAATTTATTTTTAACATATAGAGGGAGATTTATCAAAACTATTGAAAAGGAAAAGTGGAGCTGTTGCTCATGGCAACCAATCAGCTTCCAGCTCTTATATTTCAGAGGCCTTTTGTTTAACCTCTTAGTGACCAGCCCGTTTTAGGCCTTAATGACAAGCTATTTTTTACGTTTTTTTATCGTCTCATGTAAAGAGCTATAACTTTTTTATTTTTGCGGCGACATAGCTGTATAAGGTCCTGTTTTTTGCGGGACAAGTTGTATATTTTAATAGCATAATTTTGGGGTACATAGAATTTATTGATTAACCTTTATTAACTTTTTTTGGGGGGGTAGAAAAAAACCAGCAATTTTGCCACACTTTTTTGCGTCCTAAATTTACGCCATTTATCGTGTGGTATAAATAACACAATAACTTTATTCAGCGCGTTTTTATTCACCAACTTTATATAGATTTTGTATGCTTTACTACTTTTACACAGTAATGGGGGCATTATACTGTGGGGACATTATACTGTGGGGGCAGATATAGGGGGCATAATACTGTGGGGACAGCTATGGGTGGCATTATACTGAGGGGCCATTCTACTGTGTGGGGAATTATACAGTGGGGGCAGCTATGGGTGGCATTATACTGAGGGAGCATTATACTGTGTGGGACATTATACTGTGGGGGCAGCAATGGGGGCATTATACTGTGTAGGGCAACTATGGGGGGCATTATACTGTGTGAGGCATTATACTGTGGGGGCTGCTATGGGAGGCATTATACTGTGTGGGGGTAGCTATGGAAATCATTATACTGTGTGGGGGCAGCTATGGGGGCATTATGCTGTGTGGGGGCAGCTATGGAGAGCATTATAGTGTGGGGGCAGCTATGGAGAGCATTATACTGTGGGGCAGCTATGGGGGGCATTGAATTTGTTTGGGCATTGTACTGCATAGGGGCATCTGTGTAGGCATTATACTGTATGGGGGCATTATACTGTATAGTGGCAGCTATGTGGGCATTATACTTTGTAGGGGGCACTATGGGAGCATGATACTGTGTAGGCTGAACCGGGTGTGTATGGGGGGATTGGGTGGGATTAGAGACATGGCTTCAAATAAAATTGCCACTGTGTGCCGCATTGATTGTCCCTCTTTGTGATACTTGAAATTATAGCACTGTCTACAGGGGGCGCTGTATAGCACTCTACAGAAAGGTCTGTATAGTACTGTCTACAGGGGGGCTGTATGGCATTGTCTACAGGGGGAGGCTGTATAGCACTGTCTACAGGAGGAATCTGCATGGCACTATTTACAGGGGGCACTACCTACAAGGGCGGGCTGTGTGTGGCACCCAAGGGAGGGGGGCTCAGTCAAAAGTTTGCTATGGGGCCCAGTGTTTCCTAGTTACGTCCCTGAGTGTTGATAAACATCATCACATAGTATACTTTCACATTGTGTAACAATTGAGAAAGTGTACCTCCAACTTTGAACATCATTTTATCTTGAGGATAATTATGTACTAATGAGTTTTATAATACATCTTTATATGGGCTTTCTTATAAAGAGCTCTACATCCCCTGCTTCTCTTCACATACCTATGGAGTTACAGAAATTAATTCAATTCTGGCTGCCTGCAACCGCCACTAAGAGGAACGTATGAGTTTACTTCATACATATTTATTATTGAGTTTCAAGAAAGTTGTACACATCCATCTTCAGTGAGCTCCCACTTGTGGTGACTGCAAGCAGCCAGAATGAATACATAAAAAAGCTCTAACCCCTGTAAAAAAAATTTTTTTAAAACCAACACATTTTTTCAAGGTATAATATACCTCCTTGGAAAAGCTGACGGCGAAACGCGAGTCGGGACTCTTAGTGTGGTGACTGTTTGTTTGGGCTCACTATGCAACACACGGGTTGGTACTTATCCTAGGGCCCTTATGTTTGGTTACTTCCTGGTGCTTATGAAATTGTACTTGTGCTTCATAACTGATCCATGTATATACAATCTGTCTTTCTGTGTATTTTACTAGAGCGGTATTACGTTCTACTGTGTCTATATGACAATTGTATGTCATTTGTGTAGTCCTTACCCATCACCACATTATTGTATTTTAATTGTTTGTCTAATTTTAGGTCTTGATGGCCAATGTGTTCTTATGATAACTTTAATAAAGTATTTATATTTTGCATGGTACACAAATTGTACTTTGTATTATTTTTTCTTCGGGATATTGATATGTCCTCACATACATTTATAGGTATTGAGTTTCTATGCTTTGATATGTGTGGAGGTTTATTGAGACGTTTGTCTATGGTCTAGATCAGTATAGGTATTCATAATATAAAACATAACTAATGGGTGCAAGTTCTTTTAACCATATATTGTTTATCACATTAAAAATAATAATATTTTTAATTCACAAATATTGGGCAAAATATTGCTGTACATTCAGCAATCCTATGTATATAAAGATATAGACTAATACAACAAAATTCTATTTATATATAGTACATTGAGAACTAAATTTGTTGCTTTTTCCTTTTGCCTTTTGCTATTATGTGTACCTACCTTTTTGACTCCTGGAACCACCTTGCCACGTAGTGGCTATCATGTGGCCTAAAGAGGATAGTGTGGACTCACTGTGTTGGCAACAAATTTGGCATGACGCTAAACTGACGAGCGGAGTCTAAGGAATAGCTATGTATTCACCTTTTAACCTTCATACAGAGATGTGGACAGGGCCACTAGAATCCCCAGGTCGTTACCCCCAGAGTAGTAACCATTGGCAACTGCTGACATGGACAGGCGAGGTACAATAACAGCAGACAAGATACAGGGTCCGTACTAGTGTAGGTCAGGGCAGGCAACAGACGGTAACTCACAGTTAGCGAAGTCAGGGGTCAGGGCAGGGAGCTGTCGATCGTCACAGAGGACAGGCAAAGGTCAGGGCAGGCGAAAGGCAGACAAGGCCAAGTTCAAGCAGGTTAGGTAACAGATAAAACAAATAGAAGTTACAGCAGAGTACAGGTAGCAAGCTAGAGTATAAACCTAATTTCTCTAGATCTGAGCGATGAGGGAGGGTACCTTATGTAGCCAGGAATGCAGGATAGATTGGTGTGTGCTGACTTTATCCTTTATCCTTTATCCTTCTTAAAGCCACCCAGCATTCCTGGATTCATAATGCACCTTCCGCCATCACACTAGTCTTATTGATAGAGCCAGGAGGAGATCGCTAGTAGTGTGGGAGGCAGCAGCCAGAGCGGACTTGAGGAAGGGAGGATAGTCGGTAAGGACACAGAGCGGGATGCCAGGGAGTAGTAAGTATGGTGGAGCGGGAACGGCCATGATGTACCTACATGCCTTCCTATTTATTCAAACTTGGTGATCATAGTCATTGCCCATTTATGCACTACTACCTACTGTGAGTGTGATAAGCAGTACATTAGGGTCAGATAGTCCATGGAGTAGGAAAAAGAAAGGATGGATCAGGAAAGATTATGTGAAGTCTGCACATGTAACCTATTAAAATATTGTACTTAATTTCTCCTTTTTATAGAGAGCACAACCTCTTCAGACCCAATGTTGTGCTATTTTTATGCCTCTGATCTGTTCTATAGACCTTATTTACCAGATAGTTAGCATGGTTTGGAAATTTTCTCCAGGCTTGGAAACCACTGGTTCATATATCCAATATATTTTCACTGTTTTATTACAAATTAAAAATATACTATAAAAAGGGTGGGTAGCCAATAATTGCAGAATTTCCAGAGTGTCTATTATATATACCATGGCAGCAGGCATTATAACATTTCATGCATCTATGCAGAAATGTAATAAGCTGTAATTAAGAACACATGTAGAAGTTGTATGTAACACGGTCTTGAACATGACTCATGACCATGAAGAAACAACAAAGGAATATAAATTGTTGTGTCATAGGAAGCAGATGGTGAGGTTTTAAGAGAGAATTAGAGTACTACATATATACCAGTTATTTAATGTAACTATGTTATGCATTTTGTAACCTTTTGCTGATTTGGTTTGTACTTACATGGATGGAAGTAAGGCCCAAAATCAATGTATGGCATATCCTGATGACTAGCCGGCAATAACAGAAAAATTAAAAGAGATAACTCTGCCTTTTCATGAATAAACAAAAACAGAACTCTCCATGGGAGTAAAACATTTAGACAATGTATATTTTTAAATTTACAGGTCTATTAAAAAGTCTTTGGGAAAGTAAATTAATGGTTTTATGCCAGTTTTCTGGTGTTAAAAAGTAGCACATTATGGCGCATGTCATAATTGCGCAATAATTTGTGTCTTTTTGCCATTTTACGCTTTTCTCACCACTTTCTAAAGTGGCGAAAAATTGGATGGGCCTTAGTGTGAGGAGGTGTGGCCTCCTGCGGACCATCAGTTTTACAATAGCTTAAGCCAATAAATTATGGCGCTAATCTACGCCTCATCATAACAAGCGTAGATTTTAATTTTAACTACCTGAGTGTAGTCAGAGGTTCCCCAGCTTGTAGTGGATTTTATTAGTTCCAGGCAATGCCGCTTGTGGCATTGTAACTGCAGACCTATTACACCTCCTGGCCAACGTATCACTGGTGAGTGACGTCACAACTTAGGGAGTCTGGAGTTTGTACGCATATACGGGGAGCAAGTTGCCAGCCAGAGCGCATTCCAAAGGGTATATTTTCAAGTTTACAGCAGTTTGTACCAAGCAGGTATAATATGCCTGCAGTTACGGAGGCAGAAACAACATTGCACGGAACTAATTATATCCACTCGGGGCTGGGGAAACTGTGATTGCCCTCAGGTTACAACAGATTTCTCACTTTCTGACAGCCAAAGATGTGCCAAATTTATTAAAAAGTGTGCATTGTACTGTTGCTCTGTTATTTCTTTTGGAAACTTATTAATAAAATGACAACTGGCTTTTACCATTCCCCTAGTCAATAACGTCCTCATACAGTCTGACACACCCCAATTAGCAAGGAGAATGTGACACTCAGTTGTCAATTTATTTATTTTCATTAGGAATAAGGGTAGATTCACACGTGGAAAATTTCTAAAAGTTCTACGAAAAGATGCCTTAGAATTAAAATGATATGGGTAATACAAGTAATTACTAAAAGAGACAAGTCAGAAAAGCTACGAGTTCCTCTTCAACTAGTTGCTGACACAGGATGAGAATACTCGTCCTGAGCGGCAGGTACTTGCTGCATTAGAACGAGCATTTTCGTCCTGTGTGACACACAGAGCGCACACGCAATCAGGAGCCGCACAACGTCAGTAATACACAGCCGCAGCCTGCTCTAACGGGGAGCTAAGAGAAGCCTCTTCTCTCCGCCGTTAACCCTTTGAATGCCACTATCAAAGCTGACCGCGGCATTCAAAGGGAAAATAAGAAGGTGGGACTCCCCTTTGATCACGTCACAGGAAATAACTGTAAAGCAATCAAGGGACATACCATATATGAACTGATAGCCCAGGATCTATTAAAGTAACCCAGGGCTGTCTGACCATATTTCCTGTTAGGGCACACTGCGGGTTTGTTTGTAATGTCAAACCATGGAGACACAAAGGGCTGCATTGAAACTGTAGACACAATATTGAGGTTTTTATTTAATCAGATTATAATCTGTAACGGATAAATCCCCAAATTAAAGAGAAATGTTCATTACATGTTTTATTGTATTTTTGGCCCTCCGTGGCATTGTAAATATGTACTGTATGTGCACTGTACCTTTTAATGTGCTATTGTTCTGTTTTTTTTTCCCCCAGGTGAAATATCCAGATAGAGTGGTCAGTCTGGCCACTGGGATGATATCGTTTTGGCCAGTCCGGCCTGCCTACATTGTATTGCATTGCAATGAAAAACTCAATCACTCCTTCGGTTGAAATATGCAAAATAGGTTTATTTTAAATAAGGCAATATAAGAGATATATTGCCTTATTTAAAATAATCCTATTTTGCATATTTCAACCGGAGTGCTTGAGTTTTTCACTGCAAGTATCTCAGGGGTGGGAACCCTACCTACAGCACCTAGACAACCTGCAGAGTGCCACAGATTTGATCTACATTGTATTGCATGACTGTGTATATTATTCTGTTGTTTGTACTAAGAATTATTCCCTTGCAGGTGCGGAAAGTAATGGTTGGCTTGTTGACTTTCAAACTGTTAGGTGCAGGTATATACGGCCCTGACACCATTTTGGCTGTGTCTGACGCTCCTGTGCATAGTGATGATGCATGTAAGTACATGCGCTGCGTCATTACGTTGGGGTATTCATAAAACTGCTGTGAGCCGGCCAAGTAGTGTTTAGTGTTGGTAGGTTCTAATCTGGGCCCATCAGTGCTGTAGAAAGAAGGAGTTGAAAGAGCTGCCGAGAAGGAGCTGTTTTGGAGAAAGTTGCTGGAAGACGACAGTGCCTATCTTTGGGCCTGCAAGGCAGAGGTCCTGTAGAGTGATTGGTGGGTTGAGGCCTATGTCTCCCCATTTACTAGGGTCCGATCATGTGAGCATGTTGGCTTCGTGTGAAAGCCAGCCCAAAGAACAGCAAGTTGTGAGTAGCCATTTTGGGGCCTAGTAGGCCTTATTGCAGGACCACACCTTGTACCAGGCAGTGGCAACCTTGGTCCTGTCTGTGATACCTACTACAGAAAGCCAGCCATCTTAGCCTGCCTGAGTTTTGTCTAATTGTTGTGCCTCCCATATTAGGAAGAACTGAATATTCCTTTGGCCGTATGCACTATTGGTGCCGACCTGAAATAAAAGTTTTGAGGTTGCAACTACCTACTGTCTTTGTCCCATCTATTTCACAACACAACGTGCACCAAGCCCTGCACCATTTACAGACCCACTTTTTACAATATAACTTATGAATACATGCACAGCAGTTTTTAGAAAGTGGATATATTGAAAGCATTCTGATGCAACACAGTTCACAAATAAACATGGAAAATTAAAATTTTTCAATGATTTCAATTTTGGACACTGACTATACTGGAGAAACCAGGTGGCTTCCGAAAAAAAGCAGAGCTCAGCTGACAGGAGTCAAACGGGGCACACTGCGTTCCTAGCGATACCACTTCATACTAGCAATTAGCGGGGTTATAGACTTTGGACGTCCACCAGACATTGATGATATATTCTAGCTATCAAATGCATAAGTAAAAAAGAAACTATAAGTAACATTTTATAAGCATCCAGGGCACTCTGTTAAATCAAATATACAATTTTCTGAAGAAAAACATGATTTAAAAATAGTTTTTTATTTTATTAAATCTAAACAACTTGGTGCCAGAAATTTAGATTTGTTACAACCTTTAATTAGTCTACAAGGGCAAAAACAGACAGCAGAGACATTGTTGGAAGTGGCTCTGTGTCACGTCGTGATATAGTGATTGTAATTGGAGGCAGTAGCCAGCTGTCACTTTGCCATCATCCATTTTATACAAAAAGTACTTAGCAGTAAAACTTGGAAGAAAGTACTTTTTCCTTATGACAGATATTTAATTCCCACTTTCCAGCACATCAGACTGTACAAAGACTCCCAGTGTTTACCAATTCACTCTCAAATTGTATATATATTACATATATTGTTAGCTTATTTTAAGCTTGGCACACCTATTCCAATTGAACCGAGGGATTTGCATATAATGAGGCCTCAGGAGTCAGCTACATTATCTTAGGGAGCAAGTGTTGCTGTGCAACAATATGAAAGTAATTCATTTAAAAGAACACTAAAAAATCTGGGTGTAAAAGACTAAATTAGTATTGGCTATCGTGTCTCCAATTATAATAATAATAATAATATGTAAATCAAAACAATTCTAAAAGTATAGATGATGAGCTCAATCTCGTCTTAAGCAGTGAAGTGAATTCTAATAAATGGTCAGAGATTATGGTGATGGTGACAAGTAACTGGAGAGCGATAAGTAAAGGAGATGAACCATGACAGAGTATCACCAGCTGTGATGGAAAAGAATATATAGACGTCTAGTCATTAAGCAGTAGGGCTACATCATCCTGCAGAATGGTCATTGCTGTGTCCATTCTGTGCCATTCAGAGTTTCTAAATTATTTTCTAAAGTAGACCTTGTCAACCCCTGAGTGCTGCCTCTCATCAGAATGGCCTAAAATCCAAACAAATCAATTGAGAAATTACTTCTTGTAAAACCGCTTTCTTACCTCTCTCTAATTGACATTGTAAAATACAGGTTGCTCCTTCATACAAGAAGGCTGGGGCTAGACCTATACTTTTGTTCTGTAGTTAGCGATAAATCGCTGTCCATATGAATGCATGAGGCTAGAGCTACACACAGAGTATTTAACTTACTACAAAACTTTGCTGTGATATAACGCTGATAAATCGCTGTCCACAGGATTGCATTGAGTAATTTGGAAATTTCTTCGAGATCACTCCTGACAAGTATGCAACTCTGAAATCCCAGCATGTAGCGATTAAAAAAGCTTGACTGGAGCGATTTTGAAGATATTTTCAAGTTACTCAAAGTATTCCTATGGACAGCGATTTATCGCTCGCCACAAAAAAAAGTCTATGTCTAGTCCCAGCCTAAGCAGGCGTCCTTCTGAATGCATCAATTCTATGATCCACTCATGGAAAGGTTTGCCAAGCCACATGTGATAGACATGGCTACATCTGTTTCGCCAAAACTATTCCATTTCCTCTGTGCCTAACTTCCAGGCTTTAAATTAGGCTTCAATAGGGAAAAGTTAAAACTTACAGTAATACTGTGTGTTATTTATAAAAAAAAAACCTGACGATTTAAAGTAAAGGAACATTTTTTGATACTTTTTAGATAAAGATTAAATGGAACTTTAGACCAGGTAGACCTCTTCTAATCTCTATTTTCAGTGCTAAATCTTCAAAATATTTTTGAAATCACAAAAGCAATAGATCCATAACTATGTCAGTAAAAGATATATCATAATATATAGAATTTGGTTGACTTACGGTTTTACAGTGATTCCCAACCAGAGGTTTGAAGAACCCCATGTGTCTCACAGACCCGCAGCATGTGGCCTCTAAGTTATTGGCAACTGCAAACACTAAAACACACCATTGACACCATGGATGTTATTATACCAGGGTCGCATCTACACTACATGGCCAAAGTTATGTTGACACCCCTTCTAATTATTGAATTCAGATGTTTCAGCCACATCTATTGCAAACAGGTTCATAAAATCAAGCACACAGCCATGCAATCTCCATAGACAAACATTGCTAGTAGTATGGGTCGTATTGAAGAACTCAGTGGCCCCGGATGCCAACTTTGCCACCTTGACAAATGTAGATTATGGGGATATCCCTTTAATGCTACAGTATACAAAGACATTTTAGACAATTGTTTGGTTTCAACTTTCAAGTTTGATTCAATAGCCAGTACTTTCAAACTAGAATTCCGACCAGCACAATATCACTACCACATGGATGTGTAACTCATTGAAAATAATACATTTAAGGTTTGATTTCAGTCATGACTTTTTTCTTAGTTGGTAACTTTGAGTGTGCCTCGCAAGATGAAAAAGATTTAGGAAACTCTGCTGTATACTAATGCAAGAAGTAACAACCTTCAGAGTGGGGCAAGAGTGACATAAAATCCAATTTTCCACTCATGGCCGCTATTGGTTCATGTTTCTGCACAGGATAGTTTTATACACAGGATTACTAAATGTTCACTTTATAGTACGTGTATTAGCTGATCACCTTTATAGACAAAGCAACCCTATAAACATGGTGTGATAAAATCTAGTAATTTATCAAGCTATAGCCATTTGTCATTATACAATTTTACCAAATTATCTAGAAAACTTTAAAGCCACATAGAACTACAACAGCGAATTTGTGAGTTTTCTCAACAAATTTCTTGGCTACATAAGACGGATGAGTTGGTATAGGAAAAGAAAAAGTATCCATATATGCAACATGACAAAAGAGTGTTTATTGGTCATAGGTTTATTAGATAAATATCTGAATACTTTAGACTGCCACAACTACTCAATTCCACAAAGGTGGTACATGCTACAGTATATGTTTGTGGCAAATATATGCAACTGTATACATTTTTCTGCATGTAGTTGAATACACAAAAACTACAAAGATGCATTGCTCAACTGTATGACCGTGGTGTGAAAGGGGCAATGCCATTCTACAAATATTTTTGGAGAATCCAACACAAGCCCCCCTCGTCTAATACTTCCACTCCATATATTTATTTGCTCCTCCTAAAAATGTGTCATTTTGTTTACATTATACACAACTTTCATGTTACTTTATGAAAGAGGGGGGATCCCATCTATTTGCATTCATAAAAAAGAGGTTTCTTACAATGACATTTTCATAGGGCTATTGTGCAACAGAATGTATTCTTATAGAAGGTGACTATTGAGCAACACAGCTACTATAATAGTTGTCGTTTTGACAGAAGGTCTGTGAATGTCCACTTTTTAACACGATGTTGGTTTTAGGGCCAGCAATCTGTGCTCATAAGTATTTTTAATATATCTTCAAAGTAGTCAGAGCTTCATTTTCCTGATACAGAACATCCCCTGAATAGCCATATACATACATAATAAAAGTCTATATGCCTGCAGTTTAGAAGCTTACTGCATACTGCTTTATCATTGAAATGAATGTATAGATGTAAGCCCTCATTCACATCGCGTTTATGCCCTACATTTAGCGTGTACGTCGCTAAGCGTGTCCATAGGGCTCCATAAGCCAGACGGAGGCAAAAATGCGTCCTTTTGGCCTCCCTCGGGATGGTTTACGTTAGTATACCATTTTTTTTAAGGTGGAATAGTGTACTAGACTACGCTATTCCATCCTGAGGGATCCTGCAAAGAAAATGTATACTGCGTGGTATAAGTTTTTAACATGGGAGACTACGTTTGATGGATGGCATCTATCACATGTATACGTTAAACTTATGCTTCAGGTAGCTTCCCTAGAGCCAGAGTCTGCGGGAAGAGCATCAAGTAGTGGAGACGGGAAATATCCTGACGTTACGGTCCACTGTACAGCATTGGAAGTGCTCTGGTCAGGAACTTTGGGACTGAAGTAGCCCCTGACGTCACTGTCCATAGTTGTACACGCAAGAACAAGAGAAAGAGGCAGCACTCCAAGTTGAAAATATCAAATAGATGGATTTATTCTCCCATATGTGCAACGAAGTAGTGCAACGTTTCATCTGCTCAATACAGCCTTTGTCAAGCAGTTATGCATATTTTGACAGGGATGTGAGGGGCTTCTTCAGTCCCGAAATCTACAGCAAGAGTGCTTCCGATTCTCTGGCTGGGACTCCTGCACTGCAGAGCTACTGAAATTACTGTTCATATATGGACAGTGATGTCAGGAGCTTCCCTGGGCAAAGGGCTTCTGGTAGGCCTGTGCCCAGGTTGTTCGGCGACGTATCCTACTGTATGCCTATACAATGGAATATGTGGCCACCTTCCAGCAGAGGTATAGGTCAGGACTCCTCCTGATTTATACCTCCGACAGACGGAAACAACGATAAATGAATGGGGCCTAAACAGTAGGCTCCTAAGCTCCCTTTTATTGGTATCTGCAGACAGACAGAATTTTAGCATTTAACCTTTTGTGCAGGAGAATTGGAGCTCAGTATCCAAAAAACGGAGCTCGAACTGGTAAGAAGATATATTGAGAAATAAATAAGCACATGTGTTTTTACCTATTTAGAAAAAAAAATGAAGTTCAAGGGTGGATATTTATTTTAAGGCTAAATATATTATAGAAATACCTTACAGATGCCTGAAATTATATAAACCCCTTTCATAGTACAAGAAGTTGAAAATCTTTGTTACTCCAAAGATCAAAGATAAGTGTAAGGACAAAGAACTGTTTGTTTTGTTAGCAAGAAACAAAGAAAAAAAAATAGTGAAAGCTAAAAAAGATGACTTTCTGAAAAACTAGAAAAGCTTCCAGAAAATAAATGTGCTGTGAAACACAAATGACCAGAGTCCTCTTCGAAAATACAGAAGTGAACCTACAGAATAGTGTGATTTGCTGACTAAAAGATTTAGAAGAACCTAAAATGTGTGTATATGGGAGATGAGCAGAGCCCGTACATTATGCGGAATCTTGCTGTATTCAGACTTTACTCCTATTATTTATGTTATCATATTAATCCTCTCTCTGTGTTGATACGCTGATAATATATTACGCAGAAGAATATAATCTTTGTATGCAATCACCCTCCTAAAAAAGCATACATGGGAATCACAGCAATTAACTCAATAACGTCTTCACTCTAAAATGTGTGTACATTTCCACGACTAGAGATGAAATAAAACTTGGAATGTATGCAAAGATTGAATGCGTCAGATTTTCAAAAAGTAAGTCGTAAAGCAATTAAACATGTATTCTATCAAAGCTACGACCATTTGCCTTGAAGGGAACCTGTCACGTTGAAAACGCAGATTAATCTGCGGGCAGCATGTAATAGAGCAGGAGGGGCTGAGCAGCTGAATATATAATTTTTAAGCAAGAGATTCAGTACAACTAGTAATTTTTTTTATTTTTTATTTAAACCTCTCCTCATTTTAGGTTCAGGAGTCTACTGGGTGGAGCTAATCACTGCTTGACAGCTATCTCTGTATGCACACTTATACAGTGAAGGCTGTCAATCACTGTATAGGACCGCCCACTGGATTCCTAAGCCCAGCGTGAGCAGAGGTTTAAATTAATAAATTACAAGGTATACTCAATCTCTTACTAAAAAATATACATGAATCTGCTCCGTTAGCCTTCTCTTTATACATGCTGCTCACAAATTGGACTGCATCCTCCACATTTTAAATTTTTTTGTAAACAAAGGCCCTGTTCACACTGGGTTTTGTCAATACAGTAGGTGTATATGTCTCTATTAAAAAAAAAAATATGGATACTGATATATTCTGTAAAGGATTTAGTTGTCTATAGGGCCAACACATTTAAAGGGGTAATCCTATCTTATAATGTTATGGCATATCACTAGGAAACTCATGGAAAGTGTTTATGTACTTTACACATTTTTTCAATTCTAAATGAGAACCACAGATTCTTTAAAGCGGGCATATGTCTGTGATATTGAAAATAATATCTTTTAATTTTAGACTACTCAATAAAGGAAAAGCTGAAACAATGGGTCCAGTAGTAAATTCCCAATGTGTCACATTTTTCCATCTCACCAGCTTATAATATTTATCCAGTGCAGTCGGTAAGGTGCATAAATAGAGGCGAACTGAGGCAATGCAGTGAAACAAAAAGTGGTCTTTTTGTATTCCTCCTCCTCCTCCTTATACTTTGGGACAACAGTCATCAGCAAAATACCTGCCCAAGTTGGTGATGTATTGTCTCTGCTGTACCCGCAGGTTCATTTTGAGGCCTTTAAATAACAAATAGTTATTACTGAGCCCTGGTGGAGTATCCCAAAGTGCCACTATATTCCTATTAATCCAAACTTTCTCTTTACAGTCACATTAAAGAAAATGTAAGCTGTGAAGAAAATGGTGCAAGCCTACGCATGGAACATCCTGGACCCATTACTGACATATAATCCAGAGTCACTTAGTTATGGATGACCAAACTGGGATAGTGACCAGATCTTGACCAGTTTGTCAAGCCTCAAATACCTTATTGGAGAAGTAATAGCGATAGCTGAGCCCTGTTGAAAGATCCCAAAACGCCATTGTTTCTTCAATAAAACTGTATCAATTCTTCATAGTCATTCTGTAGAAAATACCACATTTGATTGATGTTTCCTTGAGGGTTTCCTTGAGGGTCCGGGTCCACACTACCACTGACACATAAAGCATGAGCTATGTGTTTCTATAGTTTTAACTCAGTCAGCAGCAGTTACATATTGCTCCAAGAAGAGAGCAAAGGTGGTGAAGCTCCAAACATTTTATCAGAACTTAAATATTGGCAACAAGCTACTGGGGTCTGTGTCTACTACCCAATACTGCTCATAAGAATTCTCCCCACAGTCCCTAATAACATCATGCTCCGAAGTCCCTAACACCAGGCTCCGCACACTTTACTCACTTGCTAAACATTGTTTGAACAGCTTCCATGGATGCACAAGGTCTTCACAATGTGGCAAAAGGTAACCTATAAAATGTCCTCCTGGCACAAAAGCTTTTTCCATCACTAACTTATAGGTAATTGTGAGTCTAGCAAGATGTTGGAAGCTTTCAGGGAATTTAGGGTACTGCTACACTATCTCAGTCAGTTCTGAAAGAGGCTCTAATACCCAATACAATTTCATGATAATGGTAACCTCCCATAGTTCAGAAAGGCCAGGAGCTTTAGTAGAAGGTGAAAACAATTATTTCAGCCTACCTGCATTACCCTTGGCTCCAAGAGAAGCACAAACTCAAGATGTGTACGTGACAGGACTGGATCAGTGAACTTGCCCAATTTTAAATTCAGATACAAAATGTACCACTGTAATGACGGGGTAGGGAGACAGACAGGTGAGCCCTAATCTACCCGCCACTCAGTCTCTGCCTACTTGCACGGCCCCTCCTAGGCGACGGCGTACAACTGGGCGACGGTCCCTACGCTCAATATGTGCACGACAGACAAACAGACAAGGGTACACAGAAGCTAAGGCAAATGGGGCAGTTGCCCACGGCAAGACCGTGAGCAACAAGAGTAGTGAACAAGCCGAGTCAAGCCAGGAGTGTACGAGGTACCAAACGCAGAACAGGAGCGTAGTCAGTAAAGCCAGGGTCAAAATGAAGCAAGGTCAATAATGATAGCAGGAGCAGCAGAGCCAGGAAACAGGAAAGAACCACAGGCAGAGACAAGCAGGAAATGAAGGTATAAATAGAATGAGGGCGGGAGCTAGAACCGTCTGGCCAGGCTGTGATAGGTTCTCCCACTCCTGAGCCTACGAGCCTGAGTGGTAGCAGATCGAGTCACTCTATCAGACTTAGGAGCAGGTGCAAATTGATTAACCACGGGCGTCGACACAGAAGCTGTGTCTGGCAGATCCTTTACAACCACATTATCCACCGGTAGCATGTGAGATTGAACAAACCCTGGATATGCATTTACCAGTTACCTCTGTGTCCTCAGCCCCTGCATTCAATACCAGTTCAACCACTTCCTCCATTAACACTTCACTACTTTGATCATTACCATCTTCAATTCCACTACCACTGTTACGTCCACCGTCACTGTTACCTCCACCGTCATCTCAAACAAAGCTAACACACTTATACCACCACCATTACCACTAATACCAGCAACAACTACACCACTTTTATTGCAACCAACAATACCTTAGGCACCACCTCCACCAGCTACCATTATTACAAATTATTCACCCATTGTGGAATGAGTGTATATTTCCAGTGTAGACCACTGGGATTTTTCAGCTTTTTTTACTTTGGCAGATTTCATCCATCAATTGATTGAGAAAATCTTCAAATGAAATCACATGTAAATCTATATGCAAAAATGCATGCAGATTCACAATGCATATACAAAATGGGGGTAGATTTACTATTGATGTTGCACCAACATTCTGGCCTAAGTTGCATCTTATTTTTGTTGAAAATTATTTTAGCCAAATTTATTAAGGAAAAGCGCCAAAAATAACAGATATGTAGCTTAGTGGAAAAGGAAACGTGGCTTAAGATGTGCCAAACGTGCGCCAAAATGTTGCCGCAATAAAAGTGGACTAAAGTAAGCCAACCAAGAGGTGCTATAAAGTTAGAAAGAAGTGTCTAGAGATGCACAAAATTTATCATCCATCAAGAGCCACTGTGATGAATTTTGTGCATCTGAATTTAAAAGAGTATTAGTAAATCAACCATGGTGTGGATGTTTCACAGAGATTTTTTGCAGCATGTGAATATACTCTGAGACCACTTTTTATACTGCCATAGTGAGAGCGAACTTTAGTGTCTGTACTACAGCTGCAACACACAGACTTCCAGTTTAACACAGTTTAACCAAACTTAGATCACCATATGGTTCTATGGTGGTATGGGGGCGGTGTGGCCTTAATGCAGAAACATTATGGCTATCTTAAAGCAGCATAATAGCTATCTGAAAGCATCATGCGTCTGAAAGATACACTGCCCAAATTCCTGATGCTGCAGCTTCTTTTGGCTGTCAGAAAAAAATTAATAAATACATTAAACCCCTTCCCGCCATCCGCCATATATATACAGCGGAGGTCGGTTGGAGGAATATGGAGCAGGCTCATAAGATGAGCCTGCTCCATAGAAAGAGAATGTCAGCTGCATGTTACAGCCGACACTTTGGCGTAACGTGACGTAACCTCTTAAAACGCCAGAATCGCTGTTTTTGGTCACCTGATCTCCCACAAAAAGTGGAATGAAAAGTGATCACAAAGTCTCATGTTCCCCAAAATGATATCGGTGCCGTTATAGTTGGCGCCAGATATTTAAATAACACCCTGAACTGTAAACGGGGCGTGTACTGGCAAGGGGGCGTGTTTCTATGGCTGTGACACCGTCCAATCAGATATGGACAGTGTTACAGCAAGAGCAAAGAGAGATAGAGTGAACGCTCTCACTTTCAAGCTTTCAAGATCAGTCTTCTGCCGAACTGGCAACGGGGTGTGTCACTGCTACGGACAGTGTAGAAACTGTGGAGAGGAGAGTGTGCATATATATATATATATATATATATATATATATACACTACCGTTCAAAAGTTTAGGGTCACTTAGAAATGTCCTTATTTTTTAAAGAAAAGCACAGTTTTTTTTCAATGAAGATAACATTAAATTAGTCACATTGTTAATGTGCTAAATGACTATTCTAGCTGCAATTGTCTGGTTTTTAATGCAATATCTACATAGGTGTATAGAGGCAATTCCAGCAACCATCACTCCAGTGTTCTAATGGTACATTGTGTTTGCTAACTGTGTTAGGTTAGAAGGCTAATGGATGATTAGAAAACACTTGAAAACCCTTGTGCAATTATGTTAGCACCGCTGTAAACAGTTTTGTTGTTTAGAGGAGCTATAAAACTGACCTTCCTTTGAGCTAGTTGAGAATCTGGAGCATTACATTTGTGGGTTCGATTAAACTCTCAAAATGGCTAGAAAAAGAGAGCTTTCATGTGAAACTCGACAGTCTATTCTTGTCCTTAGAAATTAAGGCTATTCCATGCGAGAAATTGCCAAGAAACTGAAGATTTCCTACAACGGTGTGTACTACTCCCTACAGAGGACAGCACAAACAGGCTCTAACCAGAGTAGAAAGAGAAGTGGGAAGCCCCGCTGCACAACTGAGTAACAAGACAAGTACATTAGAGTCTCTAGTTTTGAGAAATAGATGCCTCACAGGTCCTCAACTGGCAGCTTCATTAAATAGTACCCGCAAAACGCCAGTGTCAACGTCTACAGTGAAAAGGCGACTCCGGGATGCTGGCCTTCAGGGCAGAGTGGCAAAGAAAAAGCCATATCTGAGACTGGCTAATAAAAGGAAAAGATTAATATGGGCAAAAGCACACAGACGTTGGACAGAGGAAGATTGGAAAAAAGTGTTATGGACAGACGAATCGAAGTTTGAGGTGTTTGGATCACACAGAAGAACATTTGTGAGACGCAGAACAACTGAAAAGATGCTGGAAGAGTGCCTGACACCATCTGCCAAGCATGGTGGAGGTAATGTGATGGTCTGGGGTTGCTTTGGTGCTGGTAAAGTGGGAGATTTGTACAAGGTAAAAGGGATTTTGAATAAGGAAGGCTGACTCCATTTTGCAACGCCATGCCATACCCTGTGGACAGAGCTTGATTGGAGCCAATTTTATCCTACAACAGGACAATGACCCAAAGCAAACCTCCAAATTATGCAAGAACTATTTAGGGAAGAAGCAGGCAGCTGGTATTCTATCTGTAATGGAGTGGCCAGCGCTGTCACCAGATCTCAACCCTATAGAGCTGTTGTGGGAGCAGCTTGACCGTATGGTTCGCAAGAAGTGCCCATCAAGCCAATCCAACTTATGGGAGGGCCTTCTGGAAGCATGGGGTGAAATTTCTCCCGATTACCTCAGCAAATTAACAGCTAGAATGCCAAAGGTCTGCAATGCTGTAATTGCTGCAAATGGAGCATTCTTTGACGAAAACAAAGTTTGAAGGAGAAAATTATTATTTCAAATAAAAATCATTATTGAACGGTAGTGTATATATATTAGAAACAAATTGATTTTATAACACTACAATTATAGTATATTTATACTTTGGATAAAAATAATCTAGTAGAAAAGGATGGATTTGAAGATAATGTTAATCTACGCGTAGCATTGTACAACAACCCTTGTAGAGTGTCCTTTCTCTGTATTTTTATTATTGTAACCTCCACAGAAACCCAGAGAACAAAAGCATTTAGCAAACATTAAAGTGGGCAGAAGGGATTATTGTGTGGATTCAGGATCGGACTGGAACTAAAATCTAGCATGCTTGTGGGCAGGGGTGAACCTAGCCCGTCTGCCGCCTGAGGCGAACTATAAAAAGGCGCCCCCCCCCCCCCAAATCTATCAGAGTTTTCTCATTCCTAGCTGTACACATGAAACACGCAATATATACATTTTTTAAATAGGAAAACATTTGATGTTTATTTGTTATTCCCTGTTCACACAGAGTATTTTGACGAGTTTTTGGGCACAGAAACCGCTCCGCAAAACTCGTCAAAAACCGTCCGAAAATGCCTCCCGAGAAAGAAGGGACATGCCCTATCTTCGCACGTTTACGCCTCTGACCTCCTATTGACATCAATGGGAGGCAGAGAAAGGGTATTTCGCAGAGTTTTTTGCCCGTAGCACTCAATGGCCGTGAGCGAAAAACGCGGTGAAAATCGCGGCAAACGACGTGCAGGAAGGACAAAATCTGCCTCAAAATCCCAAACAGAATTTTGAGGCAGAATTTTCCTCCTGCAAAAAACTCAGTGTGAACATAGCCTTAGGCTATGTTCACACGGAGTATTTTGCCGAGTTTTTTGACGCGGAAACCGCGTCGCAAAACTCGGCAAAAACGGCCCGAAAATGCCTCCCATTGATTTCAATGGGAGGCGTCGTCGTCTTTTTCCCGCGAGCAGTAAAACTGCCTCGCGGGAAAACAAAGCGACATGCCCTATATTCGGGAGTTTCCGCCTCTGACCTCCCATTGACTTCAATGGGAGGCAGAGAAAGCGTATTTCACGGTGTTTTATGCCCGTGGCGCTCAATGGCCGCGGGCGAAAAACTCAGCGAAAATCGACGTGCAGGGAGAGGAAAATCTGCCTCAAACTTCCAAACGGAATTTTGAGGCAGATATTCCTCCTGCAAAATACTCTGTGTGAACATAGCCTTAGGCCTCATTTACATGAGCGTAATATACGCGCGTGCGACGCGCGTGCTTTTAAAGCGTGTCGTACGCACCTATATTACTCTATGGGGCAGTGTAGACGATGCGTGATATTTGCGCAGTGCGCGTGCGTTGCGTAAAACTCACGACATGTTCTATAATCGTGCGTTTTTCGCGCATCACGCACCCATTGAAGTCAATGGGTGCGTGAAAACAACGCATGACACACGGACGCTCCTGCGTTGCATGTGCGAAAATCACGCATCACTTGTTATGTCCATGAAAAACAGTCTATAAAGCTGGACAAAGCAAACAAAAACCAGGAAGTGCTTGCGTTTCCACTGCGAGTGGGCAGGGCTAGTGACTGGAGACTGTGAAGGTATCTTCCACTGTGAACATCTGCTGCCATGCCGCGTGGGATGGACGTGGAGCGCCTCCTCGTCCTGGTCCAGGGACATCCAGAAATTTGGGACACTCGCTCGGAGGCGTACCACAACCGGACGGCCAAGGAGGACGCCTGGGAGGTGGTCGCAAGGGAACTGTTCGGCCAAGAGTGGGAGAGTGGCCGAACCCGTGACCGCAGTCGGTTGGGTGAGTACCAGGCATTTTCTGGCAATGCATGTCATGCCTTTTGAAGAACTGGGGCCCTGTATTTGTCTTCTGCGCATTTTCACGAGGAACTTTTGTGGAGCAGGCGCATCACCGTGTACCACGTAATTGGCAGTGCAGGGCCCCTCATTTAAGTGAGAGGTCATAGTTCTGATGGCGTGATATCTGTTTTTTAACTCCAACAGTCCAAGAGATCAAAACACGGTGGCGGAGCTGCCGTGACCAATTCCGGCGTGAAATGGGTGAAAGGGGACGCAGTGGGGATGGCGCATCTCGCAAGCGACCCTATATGTATACCAAACAGCTGATGTTCTTGAAGGACATCATGGAGATGCGCACGTAAGAGTTTCTGCCATTGCATGTGTCTAATGTGTGTTCGCCCATGTCCTGTTTGCCATCGTGTTGTTGTAGGCATTGTTATATATTCTGTTCTAACGTAATTTTCTCATTCTAGAACCACCGACAATTTGGAGGATACCGCAGAGGAGACAGACATTGGCGAGTCTCGGCCGGAACCTCCTGCTGCCCCTGTCCTGCCCCCTAGCCCAGAGCCGACACCCCTGGAGCCCGCCCCTGGCCAGTCTGCATGGGCCGTCGCCTCTCCGGCAGAGGAGCGCCCCGTACGTGCCCGGACTCGCCGGGCCCGTGCTCAACAGGCCTCCGCAGTGGGGCAAGTAGATGCCCGGGTCCTGGAGTATCTAAGGCGAGCCGCTGATGAGGACGGGAACCACGCCTTTGGGCGAAGCATCGTTCCCCTCCTCCGGCTGGTCCCCATGGACCGTATGGGCCGTCTGCAAGCGTTGATCGTGATGTTGATCGACGCTTCCAGACCGCCCCACAATCCGAACGTGTGCTTCACGGCCATTGAACAGTGGCGCAGTTCAGCCATGCCGGCCACCACGCCCCAGGTGCCGGGCCTATTCCACCCAGGCCCCCAGATGCAACGCCCGCATCCCTATATGCGCCCTATGGCTCCCCACTTCCCTGGCCCAACGTACCCCATGCAACATCAGCACCACTATGCTGCCGAGGAACAACCTACACAGGTCCAGCATAGTGGTGCTGAAATGCAGGCCTATTCGTCCCCGGGCCACCAGTACCAACACCTTTAAGTGTGTTGGAGGCCAGAATTTTTGACGCCACAGTTTTTTTAGTTGCAGGGATGCCAACTCGCCGTCCTCTTTTTTGTTGGATGTATATTATACACCATGTTGGTGTTTTTTGTTTGAAGCAAAATTTTTGGGCTTTTGCAAAACCCAGTATTAAAAAACTTGCATGTTGAATGGTTATATTTCGTGTTGTTTTTCATTGATACCCCTCAACACAATGTTTGGGCCACATTTCCTTGGCCTATACCCTCGCACAACTCTGGGATTTGGGTCCAATGAATACACACGTGATATGAGGTTTTATTTAATCACTCGGGGTTTGATATGGTTTGCAAGAGGTGCGGACGTTTAGGTGCTGTCATGGGCCCCGAGGCAAACTATGTACACTAGCAATTGGACTTTCCAAACTTTAGCCCACACAACATTCTATCTCCAGAAAGAAGGTTGCAAACTTTCTAAAGTCCTGCTCAAACCCCGACAGATCTAAGGTCGCAGCCCGCGTCAAGACTCCTCTTGTTTTGCAAGTCCCTAACCCAAGAACAACCACGAAAAACAGAAAAACCCCAGGCCACATGTGACGTGTGTAGGGAAGCCGACAAACAACAGAGAACCCTTCAAAGGTCATCACGCACCCACGGTGCGGCTCCAAGTCGACACTCAAAATATGCCGCCAAAGTATCCCTCACGCGAAGCCAGGATGAGAGAGATCGGCCGAGAGGAATAAACGGGACAGTGTGGCTGGTGCCTGCATGTGTAAGGATATTTGCTGCATCAAAGGTAGCATCATTAATGCAGCAGAAGTTATGCAGACCGACACACAATTCTATAACACATGTCACATTCTGCATGGACAATTGCATTGTCGTCCCAAAGACACGCCACCTGCGCGACATAATGCCAAAGGCACATTCCACACATCGACGAGCTCGGCAGAGACGGAGATTATGGTGCTAAACCTGCTTCTCCCAGCAAGCAGGGGTTGGGCCAGCTGGCCTATTTGTAGGCTGGCTTGCCATGAATCTCCTCTGCGTTTTTGACGCGCATTGAAAACGCTAGTCGTGCGCGCGTTTAAAACGCACCAACGCTGCGTATACGCAGCCAAAACGCAATGCCAACACGCGCAACACGCGGCGTTTTTTGCGCGCGCAAAACGCTCACGCTCGTGTAAATGAGGCCTTAAAGTGCTGTTTAAAGTATGGAAAATATTTAAAGAATTATTCTTACTGCCAATCAGTGCAGTGCAAATAGTACAGTCTGCCCTGCACGGCCCCATATCTTTCCTCGGCAGCCAGTCTCATTTGCGCCGTCACTCTCTGCAATTACATTCAGGCCAGGAAAACAAAGGGAGGATATCTCCAGCTCACACATCCAACGCCTGACACTCCGACCTCGCACGGATCTCCGTAACGGTCCACGGTAGATAGCAGGAAAAAATAGAGAGATTGATCCAGCGCTGCAAGAGTGTGTTGTTAAAAAGGAACGTATTCCCAAGTTTATTCTTGTAAAAAAAAAAATTAAAAGTATAGCAGGCAGTATAGCAAGGCAGCAACAAGTAGGTATAATAAGCCATTATTATACCTACTTGTTGCTGCCTTGCTATACTGCCTGCTATACTTTTAAATTTTTCTTTGACAAGAATAAACTTGGGAATACGTTCCTTTTTAACAACACACTCTTGCAGTGCTGGATCAATCTCTCTATTTTTTCCTACATTCAGGCCAGTCCAGGACGGATCGCGCTTAGCGCTGTTTTGAAGCGGCACATCCTGGGCTGGTTTCTTTGCTCTACCTGCTGTATTGTAGTGGTCTGCATGTGCTGGCTCGATGCCAGTGGTGGATTAATATGATCTTAGGCCCTGGGCTGTACACAAGTTATGTGCCCACAACCTACACGTAAGTATCACATACATGTCAAAGTACATCACATGCCACTCTGCAGACTGTCTCTTACCCTGATCATCTGCTGCCACACTCACACTCCCCACAGCCCCCGCCACAGTAATTTACATAGATTGTAAGACCAACATTACCAATAATACCCCCATACTGTTACTGAATAATACCCCCATACTGTTACTGAATAATACCCCCATACTGTTACTGAATAATACCCCCATACTGTTACTGAATAATACCCGCATAATGTTACTGAATAATACCCCCATACTGTTACTGAATAATACCCCCATACTGTTACTGAATAATACCCCCATACTGTTACTGAATAATACCCCCATACTGTTACTGAATAATACCCCCATACTGTTACTGAATAATACCCCCATACTGTTACTGAATAATACCCCCATACTGTTACTGAATAATACCCCCATACTGTTAGGGCGGGTTCACACATAGCGGAATTTCACTTAAATTCCGCTGCGGACACTCCGCAGCGTTAATCCGCAGCGGAGCCGTTTCTCCATTGACTTTCACTTTAATTTAGCAGTGTTCGTTTACACGATGCGTACAATTCCGCTGCGGAGCATAGGCTGCGGAGCGGAATTTGGTGTCCGCAGCATGCTCTGTCTGTTGCGGAGCAGTGGCGGACTGGTTGCGGACTCATGGCGGAATTTCTCCATTGACTTCAATGGAGAGTCAAAATTCCGCAATGAAGTCCGCAGATCTTATGTGTGCTGCGGAGCGTATTGTTTTTACTACCATGACATTTCTTCATTCTGGCTGGACCTATGTATTTCTAGGTCTACAGCCAGACTGAGGAAGTCAATGGGGCTCCCGTAATGACGGGAGCGTTGCTAGGAGACGTCTGTAAATAGTCACTGTCCAGGGTGCTGAAAGAGTTACGCGATCAGCAGTAACTGTTTCTGCACCCGGGACAGTGACTACCGATCTCAATATACATGTATCTGTAAAAAAAAATATAAGTTCATACTTACCGAGAACTCCCTGCGTCTGTCTCCAGTCCGGCCTCCCAGGATGACGTTTCAGTGTAAGTGACGGCTGCAGCCAATCACAGGCCAAGCACAGGCTGCAGCGGTCACATGGACTGGAGCGTCATCCAGGGAGGTCGGGCCGGATGCCGAAAGAGGGACGCGTCACCAAGACAACGGGCGGTAAGTATGAAATTCTTTGACTTTCACTAGGGAAAGTGCTGTCCCTTCTCTCTATCCTGCACTGAATAGGGAGAAGAGAAGCACTTTTCCTGCAGTCCGCAGCGGCCAGTCCGCATCAATTTTCTGCACATTTTGTGCAGATCCGCTGCAGAATCTGCAACGCAGATTCTGTGCGGCATTGATGCGGACAGTTGCGGAGGAATTCCGCCATGTGTGGTCATGCCCTTACTGAATAATACATGCATACTGTTACTGAATAATACCTCCATACCGTTACTGAATAATACCCCCATACTGTTACTGAATAATACCGCCATACTGTTACTGAATAATACCGCCATACTGTTACTGAATAATACCCCTATACTGTTACTGAATAATACCCCCATACTGTTACTGAATAATACCTCCATACTGTTACTGAATAATACCCCCATACAGTTACTGAATAATACCCACATACTGTTAGTGAATAATACCTCCATACTGTTACTGAATAATACCCCCATACTGTTACTGAATAATACCTCCATACTGTTACTGAATAATACCCCCATACAGTTACTGAATAATACCCACATACTGTTAGTGAATAATACCTCCATACTGTTACTGAATAATACCTCCATACTGTTACTGAATAATACCTCCATACAGTTACTGAATAATACCACCATACTGTTACTGAATATTACCGCCATACTGTTACTGAATAAAACTACCAAACCATGATCACATATTACTAAAACATTGTGTCAGAAAAAACCCACCATACTGTTAGTGAATAAATCACACTATATATAGACCAATATTACCACCATATAGTGACCTTATAGAGGTAGATGCCAGTTATACACAAGATATCTGCAGACCATATAAGTTATTAAAAGTCTTTAAAATTTTTATACTTCTTTTTTTGTTAGGTTCCGCTGGAGCGTTTGGACTACGTCGTAGATTCATTGGACTACTCCGATGATCTACTTTTTAAAAAAAAAAAAATGGTGAAAGAGGGTTGCATGGGGGAGTTTAGATTTCAATAAAAGTTTTTGTTGTCTGTTTTTTTTAATACTTTATTATGGCCTTAGTAATGGCTGTTGTCTGATTGAGAGCGTCCATTACTAAGAAGGGGCTTCGTGTTAGCCAGTAAAAAGGCTATCACTAACCCCTATTATTAGCCCGGTTCTCACTGCCGCGAGGGGAGTACGATCCAGTACCCGACCATCTGAAGCGACGGTAAGGCAGCAGGGCGGTCACAGGCTGGTTTTACCAGGCTGGGAAGGGATAAAAAACGTGGCCCTTCCCACCCTGGGGATGCTAGGCTGCAGCTGCTGTATTGTATCTGGCTGGTTGTGAAAAATAGCGGGAACCCCACGTCTTTTAAAAAAAATAAATAGAAAAAAAATTACGTGAGATCCCCTCCATTTTTCATAACCAGCCAGATACAATAAAGCAGCAGCAGCCTAGCATTACCAGGGTGGGAAGGGCCATGGTTTTTGGCAATTCCGAGCCTGATAGTACCAGCCTGCGGCCACCCCAGTACCCGCCCTTCTCTTCAGACGGTCGGGTGCTGGATCGTACCCAGCTCTTCCCAGTACTCCTGGTGGCGGTGGGTACCGGGGTAATAATAGGGGTTAGTGCTAGCCTTATTACTGGCTAACACTAAGCCCCTTCTTAGTAATGGACGCTCTCAATCAGACAGCTGCCATTACTAAGGCGGTAATGAAGTATTAAAAAACAGAGACATAAAGACATTTATTTTATTGAAATGACAACTCTTCCACAGAATCCACTTTAACCATTTTATTTAAAAAAAAAAAGAAATAAAGCTTAAATCAGCGTAGTAGTTCAACGAATCTACGACATAGTCAAAATGGTCCAGCGGAACCTGCAAAACAAAAATTTGCAGTATGAAAAATAAAAATAAAGTTGGCTGCCCCCACAGACGTACAAACATATGAATAAATAGTTACCTTAGGGAACATATTAAAATAATTAGAAAAATTAGGCCCATACAATAAAACATATCAAATTTTAAAAAAATTATTAGAACACCTTTCTTTTAAAGAGAACCTTTCACCTCCCCATCCATGTGCAGCTGAGTGCAGCAAGTAATGGGGAGGGCCGCACAAACTCTGGGGCACTTTACATTTTTTTCTTAGCCTCCTTCGTTATTTAGATATCAGTGCTGTAATATTTGGCGCCCGATATTTAAATAACCCCATGAACTGTCAATGGGGAGGTAATTGGCAAGGGGGCGTGTAACATCGCTGTGACACTGTCCAATCAGCTACGGTCAGCGTTACAGCAAGAGCTGGAGAGAGAGCGCGTGCACGCGCAGCTCCGCCACCACTAAGGAACACAAGAGAAGAAGAGTGTGAATTCTTCTTCTTCTGTTCCATGGCATCAGAGCTGTGCGCGTACGCACGCTCTCACTCTTTAGCTCTTGGCAGACAAGGACGACAAGACTGATCTCTCACCTGAGATCACAGTCTTGTACTTGCCTGCCGAGAGCTGAAGAGTGAGAGCGTGCGCGCGCACATGATCTCCTCTCTCCAGCTCATGCTGTTGACATTGTAGCGGATTGTGTCACAGCGATGTTACACGTCCCCTTGCCAATTACCGCCCCATTGGCAGTTTATGGGGTTATTTAAATATCGGGCGTCAAGTATTACAGCACCGATATCTAAGTAGGGAAAGAGGGTAGGATTTTTTTTTTAAAGTGCCCCAGAGTTTGTGCAGCCCTGACCATTACATGCTGAACTCAAATGCAAATCTGTGGGCAGGTGAAAGATTCTCTTTAAAGTGTAACAACTTTTTAAAAAAATTTTGACATGTCAGAAGTTTTGATCAGTGGGGTCCGAACACTGAGACCCCCCACTAGTCGCTAAAACGAAGCAGCAGAAGTGCTCGGGTGAACGGTGTGCCGCTTCAATTCTGTTTGGCTTTCCTTGGAGCAGTGTACGGGCTCAATAGAAAGTCTAGGAGTCCGTACACCGCTCACTCGGCTGAAAGTCGATCATAAATGAAGCGGCACAGCGCTCACCCGAGCACTTCTGCTGCTTCGTTTTAGCGATTGGTGGGGGCCTCAGTGCTCGGTCCCCCACCGATGAAAACTTCGGACATGTCAGTATGATATATAAAGATATCTATTAATGCGATTGGTGCAAGTTTTAATTACTTTTTATTGAAAATGATTTGCACTTTTTGAGATACAGCTGCTTTGTATGCTGTATACAGAGCAGCTGTATATAGCGCTGAGACCTGAATCCATTAGGTCGCCTATTACCGATCACATCTAAGTTATGAACTTAGATGTGATCGGTAACAGCTCGATCCTGCAGGACTCGCTGACCTGACGGATACAGGATACAGCGCTATATACATTATATAATATATTTATTTTAATTAGCGGGGGCAGGTTTATGGGGAAGGATTAGGGCCTGTTCACATCAGCGTTGGCTTTCCGTTCAGGGGTTCCGTGGGAGGTTTCCGTCGGGTGAACCCCGCAACGGAAAGTCAAACTGAAACCACAGCTTCCGTTTCAGTCACCATTGATATCAATGGTGACGGAAACATTGCTAATGGTTTCCGTTCGTCACCATTGCGGCAGGTTTCCGTTTTTGTGACAGAATCAATAGCGCAGTTGACTGCGCTAATGGTGACGGAAACGGAAGCTGTGGTTTCAGTTTGACTTTCCATTGCGGGGTTACCTCCGACGGAACCCCAGAACGGAAAGCCAACGCTGATGTGAAAAGGCCCTAAGGCTTCTTTCACACTAGCATTAATATACATTTACCTCTCTTCCGTCAGAGGGAGAGAGGATCGATACGTTAAACGGAAAGCAACGGCTCCATTAGAATTACCATTGCTTTCAATGGTAATTCTTTTGTATCAGTTGCTTTCCGTTTCTCCGTTTGCTAAGTTTCCGTTTTTTTTAAAGGAAACAAAAGGGCAGTCTGCAGAACTTTTATTTCCGTTCAAAAGAACGGAAACCTAGCGAACGGAGACAAACGGAAAGCAACTGATACAAAAGAATTACCATTGAAAGCAATGGTAATTCTAATGGAACCGTTGCTTTCCGTTTAACGTATCGATCCTCTCCCTCTGACGGAAGAGAGGTAAACGTATATTAATGCTAGTGTGAACAAAGCCCAATACAAGATATTATTAAAAAAACAAAAAACTCAGCTGGGATTTGAACCAGCAACCATCATGTGTAAGGCAGGCAAGCTAACCAGTACACTATAGAAGCTGTCATAGTCATACGAGTGAGGCCTCATTTACACGAGCGTAATATACGCGCGTCCGACGCGCGTGCTTTTCACGCGTGTCGTACGCACCTATATTACTCTATGGGGCAGTGCAGACGATGCGTGAATTTTGCGCAGCGCAAGTGAGTTGCGTAAAACTCACGACATGTTCTATAATCGAGCGTTTTTCGCGCATCACGCACCCATTGAAGTCAATGGGTGCGTGAAAACCACGAAGGTCGCACGGAAGCACTTCCGTGCGAACTGCGTGATTCGCGCAAGAGCTGTCAAACTGAATGTAAACAGAAAAGCACCACGTGCTTTTCTGTTTACAAACATCCGAACGGAGTGTCTTAGACATGAGCGAACCGAACTTTACCGGGTTCGGCCGAACTCGTTTTGACCGAACCCGGCAGGAGACAGTCACTGTGCAGGGTGTTGAAAGAGTTAAACTGGACAGTGACTTCCGATTCCAATATACGTGAACGTGTAAAAAAAAAATAAATCTGACTTACCGATAACTCCCGGCTTCTTCCTCCAGTCTGACCTCCCGGGATGACAATTCAGTCCAAGTGACAGCTGCAGCCAATCACAAGCCAAGCACAGGCTGCAGCGGTCACATGGACTGCTGCGTCATCCAGGGAGGTGGGGCCAGATGTCAAGAGAGACGCGTCACCAAGGCAACAGCCGGGAGGGAAGTTCTCGGTAAGTACGAATCTCTTTTTTTTAAAAACAGGTTACTCTATATGGTTATCGGAATGCACTGTCGAGGGTGCTGAAAGAGTTACTGCCGATCAGTTAACTCTTTCAGCACCATGGACAGTGACTGACGTTGACTAGCCTCATCTCTATGATGGCGGCTGCGCGAAAATCACACAGCCGCGCATCATACACGGATGACACACGCAGCTGTCAAGTGCCTTTTGCGCACGCAAAACGCTGCGTTTTTTGCGCGCGCAAAACGCACACGCTCGTGTAAATCAGGCCTGAAACTGTAGTAGTTGAGGGTTTACTATTAGTCTCTCCTGTCTCTCTGCTGCGTGTGGGTGGTGACTGGTCAGAGACTCACAGTCAGACTGGCTGCCGCAGCTGCCGCATTCAGTGTGCACTGTGAGTGACTGTGAGACTCACCAGTCACAGCTCTGATTGTCGCTTTCCCACGCTAATTAAGCACAGGAAAGCTACAAAGGCAGGAGTATACTGCAGGGGGGGGGGCGTTTTACTGACAGCAGAGGGCCCTATAGGGGGGAATTATCCCCCCACCATAGAGCCCTGACTAGTTACCATACTGAAAGGTTAGGGGGGTCTGATCATCTGACTGACTGCTCTAAAGGGGGGGCAGAATCCCCCCTATAGAGCTCTCTGCAGTAAGTCAGACGCTCAGACCCTCCCCCACCCACACTAATCGTTGCATTATAGTGATGTGAGGGCTCTATGGGGTGGATTATTCCAGCCTTTTAGAGCCCTCTGCTGTCGGTAAAATGCCCAGACCCCCCCTTGCAGTATACTCACGTCACGGGTCCCGGTCCCAGCAAGGCAGGAACTTACCTCGTGCTTCTGGTGCTGCTCGTCGCTCCTCCTGTAGACTTGCTCCTCTCTGGCTGCATGTGCTGTGTGCAGCGTCAGAGAGGAGGAGGAGTGTTAAAGACGTTCGGCACGTCTGCTATGTGCGTCTGCATTGCCCCTCCCCCGGTCCAGTCCGTCCCGGGCTGAAAATGCCGCCCCCCCCCTTTGGGTAGGTGGTGCCGCCTGAGGCCGTCGGCTCACCTGGCCTCATGGCAGATGCGGCACTGCTTGTGGGTTATGGCTGATCAGGGTGTATATGACATTAACAAAATACCAACTTTAGTAAACTGCACTTTGTCATGTGTAGACGAAATTTAGGTTACAGCATGTGGAATTAGAATCTGCTATTGTTAGGAGGCAGGGTTATAGATCTCTATTGCAAGCAGTCAAAGAACAATCAAGCCCCCACTTCCCCCTGACACCCGCTTCCGTAGATGGGGGTTTCTATTCCAAATATGGCAATGCCTATTGTTGGGAACAATAAAAACTGTAATTTAAATGTAATTCTAAAAATGCATGCAAGACCTCCTGATTAGTATACTGTACCGAGGTTCACTGTTACAAAGACAAATTAGTGTATACCATAAACCCCTAATACTAAGAATAATAAGAATAATAATACAATACACTGTGCCCCCTGAAATAAATAATTGTATACACTGTACCCATAAAATAAATAATAGTTTACTGTGCCCCTGAAATACATACCATACACTGTGCCACCTAAAATAAAAAAAAACAATATACCGAGCCCCCTAAAATTGAGAGTACTCCTCACCCAAGTAAAAGCTACTCACCTGTCCCCATTACCGCTCTTACCATCAAGACATAGTGGTCTGGCCTCTTGTGGCCAGGCCTGGCTCTTGCGTAACGATGCAAGCGACGCAATGACGTGACTCAATGACGTATCCAGAAGGACATGGATACAATTGAATCCATGGGGAACCCGGTCTGGATCCCACTTTTTCCAGTTCCCAGAATCTGGTGATATTTTAACAACCGGTTTGGGAGAACCGGGAAGATCTGCTTGATTTTCACACTTTACTACAAGTTCCAGCAAAGCCCAGTAAGGAATAAATACACATTAGAGCACTGAGGTACTACAAGTCAAAGCATAACTTGGTAATAAATACACAGTGGCCACTGAGATACTTTCAAAACATAGTCTGGTAATTATTAAATATATAAATACACAATGGAGGACTCAGCTATCTAAAGTCAAAGCATAACCTGTTAATAAATAAATTCACAGTGGAGCACTAAGGTACTACAAATCAAAGCATAATCCGGTAATGAATTAATTAATAAAAAAATACACAGTAGAGCACTGAGGTACTACAAGTCAAAGCATTACCTGGTAATAAATAAATACACAGTGGAACCATAAGGTACTATAAGTCAAAGTATAATCTAAACTGAAGAAAACATTAGGACGTCATGTCTATTCACAATCCTGACACTTCTGTAGCGTCTCTGTGATATTTACAGCAAGGCAAGCGTAATCTCGCGAGATTTCGATGTAACCTGTCATTTAAAACGAGATTATGCTTGCCTTGCTGTAAATCTCACAGAGACACTACAGAAGTGTCAGGATTCTGAATACACATCACGTCCTGGCTGGAGGTAATGTATATTCACTGTCAGGACACTTGAGTAACGTTATAGTGTGTTTGTGTGGCTGCACATATAGCTATATCGCTATGTGCTGTGTAAATGAATGGGGAGAAGTGTATGACGCTGATTAGTCACTGATTGGTCTGCGTCATACACTTCTCTCCACTACGCCCACTTGGTCAAAAACTAAAACACGCCCAGTTGTCCATTAAGAAACTCATTAGCATAAAGCTAAAATAGGTCATAACTCCATCAAAAATGATTGCTTTTCTAAATAAAAAACACTGCTGTAATCTACATTACAGCGGCGTTCACATTATGTACAAGATAGGCCACTTATAATGTGGAGACAGAGCCTCTTTAAATGGTCACTGTCATTTCAACAAACTTTTCATAAATGAATAGTACAGGTGATTATAAGAAACATTGTAATATATCTTATCAGAGTAACAAGCCTCTTTCTGCTTTTATCTGGCAGTTTTCCTGATCCCTCTGTTAGGCTATGTTCACACGGGGTATTTTGCAGAGTTTTTTGACGCGGAAACCGCGTTGCAAAACTCGGCAGAAACGGCCCGAGAACGCCTCCCATTGATTTCAATGGGAGGCATCGGCGTCTTTTTCCCGCGAGCAGTAAAACTGCCTCGCGGGAAAAAGAAGCGACATGCCCTATCTTCGGGCGCTTCCGCCTCCGACCTCCCATTGACTTCAATGGGAGGCAGGAGAAAGCGTATATCTCGCTGTTTTATGCCCGCGGCGCTCAATGGCCGCGGGCGAAAAACGGCGCGATAATTGCCGCGAAAATCGGCGTGCAGTGAGAGGAATATCTGCCTCAAAGTTCCAAACGGAATTTTGAGGCAGATATTCCTCCCCCAAAATACTCCGTGTGAACATAGCCTTAAACTGACTTTTACTCTGACAATTTTGCTATTTGCTCTGGAGTCCGACTGCAGCTCAAATATATCAGATTTCACTTCTATGGAAACCTATGGAGAGGGGAGGGGGAGAGTGATCAGGAAGTGCAGGAGATAAGAGCAGAACAACAGGTATAGAAACTTTCTATCACAACCAAAGCACCTTATTCACATCAGTACAGGTCAGCACTTCTCTATATGCAGTGAAGGAAAATAGTATTTGATCCCTTGCTGATTTTGTAAGTTTTCCCACTGTCAAAGACATGAACAGTCTAGAATTTTTAGGCTAGGTTAATTTTACCAGAGAGAGATAGATCATATTAAAAAAAAAGAAAAGCACATAGTCAAAATTATATATATTTATTTGCATTGTGCACAGAGAAATAAGTATTTGATCCCCTACCAACCATTAAGAGTTCAGTCTCCCCCAGACCAGTTACACGCTCCAAATCAACTTGGTGCCTGCATTAAAGATAAGTGTCTTAAATGGTCAACTGTATACAAGACTCCTGTCTACAGACTCAATTAATCAGTCTGACACTAACCTCTACAACATGGGCAAGACCAAAGAGCTTTCTAAGGATGTCAGGGACAAGATCATAGACCTGCACAAGGCTGGAATGGGCTACAAAACCATAAGTAAAACGCTGGGTGAGAAGGAGACAACTGTTGGTGCAATAGTAAGAAAATGGAAGACATACAAAATGACTGTCAATCGACATCGATCTGGGGCTCCATGCAAAATCTCACCTCGTGGGGTATCCTTGATCCTGAGGAAGGTGAAAGCTCAGGCGAAAACTACACGGGGGAAACTTGTTAATGATCTCAAGGCAGCTGGGACCACAGTCACCAAGAAAACCATTGGCAACACATTACGCCGTAATGGATTAAAATCCTGCAGTGCCCGCAAGGTCCCCCTGCTCAAGAAGGCACATGTACAGGCCCGTCTGAAGTTTGCAAATGAACATCTGGATGATTCTGAGAGTGATTGGGAGAAGGTGCTGTGGTCAGATGAGACTAAAATTGAGCTCTTTGGCATTAACTCAACTCGCCGTGTTTGGAGGAAGAGAAATGCTGCCTATGACCCAAAGAACACCGTCCCCACTGTCAAGCATGGAGGTGGAAACATTATGTTTTGGGGGTGTTTCTCTGCTAAGGGCACAGGACTACTTCACCGCATCAATGGGAGAATGGATGGAGCCATGTACCGTCAAATCCTGAGTGACAACCTCCTTCCCTCCACCAGGACATTAAAAATGGCTCGTGGCTGGGTCTTCCAGCACGACAATTACCCGAAACATACAGCCAAGGCAACAAAGGAGTGGCTCAAAAAGAAGCACATTAAGGTCATGGAGTGGCCTAGCCAGCCTCCAGAACTTAAACCCATCGAAAACTTATGGAGGGAGCTGAAGATCCGAGTTGCCAAGCGACAGCCTCGAAATCTTAATGATTTAGAGATGATCTGCAAAGAGGAGTGGACCAAAATTCCATCTAACATGTGTGCAAACCTCATCATCAACTACAAAAAATGTCTGACTGCTGTGCTTGCCAACAAGGGTTTTGCCACCAAGTATTAAGTCTTGTTTGCCAAAGGGATCAAATACTTATTTCTCTGTGCACAATGCAAATAAATATATATAATTTTGACAATGTGATTTTCTGTTATGTTTTTTTTAAAAATATAATCTATCTTTCACTGGTAAAATTAACCTAGCCTAAAAATTCTAGACTGTTCATGTCTTTGACAGCGGGCAAACTTACAAAATCAGCAAGGGATCAAATACTTATTTCCTTCACTGTATGTCCTGCATGATCCTAGGGCTGTTTCTGAGTGAGAGAGAAGGTTATGGAGCAGAATCTCCTCTTCTTACGGTGTGTAGTGTATGGCTGCCAGTCTCTACCCCCCAGCTCAGATAAAAATGCAAACTACAGATTCAGCATGCAAAGGGGAAAACTGCTAAAAATTTGCCATATAATGGCCAGAAATAGTGCTACTCCTCATGTACACACACATGGCAGCTTATGCTGAAAGTCAAATGAAATGACAGGTACCCTTTAACATTAATCTTATTGAGTCCACTAGATGTATGTGCATAGTGCAAAGTGGGGCCATTCACCTATATGGAAAGCTGTTTAAGTGAAAAGATGAAAGAATGCTAGCTCAGGTGCTTTATGGATGAGGTCATTGTCTGTCACAATAAGTCAACATATATCACAGATGAATTCTAAATTATAAGGAAGGGAAATCAATGTGTAATTTGTGCTTGTATGTATTGAGAAATATAGGTGTTTTTTCTAAAACAGAATGAACATCAATATCTATAATACACAAGCATCAAACCATAATGACCCCATTCCATAACTTTTTTTATTTCTAGGGATTTCATAGTTTAGTGCATGCATACTTTATTAGCCTTACAGAGTACCCATCACCACGCTGACCTTATCTGTTTTGAAGCACATATCCTTCAGAAAAATAAATAGTTTTCTAATTATAACCTTTTAAGAAAAGTAGTAAGGACATTATGCTAAAGAATCGGCACCGGGCAGGGGGCTCCTGGCATGCTCCTCGTCTTCCCACTCTCCTCCGGTGGCATACAGGGTCAGAAACTTGCGAAATCTCACTTGTTCTTTCTAAATCTCACAGGTCTCAGACTAAAAAAACATTTATAAAGCAGTTATCTGTTCATATATAAGTATTCTTTCCAAGTATGAAAGTAAGTATTCAATATAAAAGTATGCCAGCACTGTAGAATAAGACATGGACCGCACATCCACTATATCTACACATTGATCTATAACTGCTAAGCAAAATTTATAAACTTTAACATTAGGTTCTTTGTTCAAATTTTATCAAAAAGTATAAGCCCACTTGCCACTTCACAGTGACCCCTTTTAAGTGGGTCCGTACTCTATTTGTTGCAACCCCTCATGGTGACCACTGCTGCTGCATCACCAAACCAGCAAAGGGAGCAACCCAGAGGCCCCCTACTGCCAGGACAAGCCACATTGGTTCTGGGCCATGTTCCCCCACAGGCGCGGCAACAGATACCACCACACACCACCACAATCAGATGATCAAATTAGTAGAAATCCTTGTGAGGTCTTTTTCCCATTAAAATCACCTGGGCCAAATGTGTGAAATGCTGGTACCAAGGAAAAAAATAAAAATGAGAAGGACAGAATGCAAATACGCCAATACTGTAGAAAAAGGCACGGACTGCATATCCAGTATATATACACATTAATCTGTAGCTGCTAAGCAAAAGTTTACATTTTTTTATTGGATGCCTCTGAATGGAATAGCGTAATCAGCAATACTATTCCATACAGTTAAAAAAAAGGAAGTCTAACATTTACTAGCCCCACCAATGTCAAAAAGACACCTCTTTTGCCATCCGTTGGGTAAATGGGGCCTTATAGATACATTGAAAAAGGCTGCCTGCCGGCAGAAATAAGCCCTGTTTTCCAACCATTATTAAAGAGTAAAAATAAAATAAAAAAGTCTTTATTCAATTTGCAACAAGGACAGACTACATGAAATTTAAAAGTTAATGTCCATTTCTGACAGCAATTAGCACAGTGCCAGACGTAAGAGCTCTGTCTAGAAAGGGTTAAGTACCACAACCACAGAGCGCTAGTTATTAGTTAGATTCAAAGGTGTCAATAGGACAATTATTAAAATAAAGGTAGAAGCCCCCCCGACATGTTTCGCTACGATGTAGCGTCCTCAGGGGTATCGGGGCCATTAGCGAAACATGTCGGGGGGGCTTCTACCTTTATTTTAATAATTGTCCTATTGACACCTTTGAATCTAACTAATAACTAGCGCTCTGTGGTTGTGGTACTTAACCCTTTCTAGACAGAGCTCTTACGTCTGGCACTGTGCTAATTGCTGTCAGAAATGGACATTAACTTTTAAATTTCATGTAGTCTGTCCTTGTTGCAAATTAAATAAAGACTTTTTTATTTTATTTTTACTCTTTAATAATGGTTGGAAAACAGGGCTTATTTCTGCCGGCAGGCAGCCTTTTTTGAATTTAACTGTTGCACGCCCACCAACTATTGAGGTCCGCTCCATTGTATTTTTTTTTTTTTATAGATACATTGGGCGCAGTGTGAATAGATCCTTACTGTTACATTTGTGAATGAACCAGTACATCTAAAGGTAGAGCAAGTAAAAGTTATTACTTTTTATGCCAAATTGACAACCACAACCTTCTCAATTAGTTCTGATTGGATTAGATTTTGATCGTGTAGCATTTTACTTAGTAGAGTATAGCTTTTGGGGGCAGCTTTGGATAGTTGAAACATAAAAAGTTGCCTAGAATTGTCTTTCTTTAGAAGTTCTTAGTTCCACTGATTGAAGATCTTGAGATAGACTTTTAGATATTAAGTCCGCTTAATTATCTCGCTTGGGGGGAATTGAGATCTTATTTGTGTTTTATACTTTTAAACTTTATTCGAATTCAGAACAATATTTGTATTGTTTGTATTTGTATTGTATTGTTCTTATGTGAAAAAAGTAATAAAAAGAGATTTAAAAGAAACATAACAAGTTGCTCCTTACACGAAGAGAGGAAATCACTAATTTTATATAAGCTATCTTTTTGACAGAGGACTAAATACACTATATGGTTAAAAGTATTTAGACAATTTACCATTACACCTATATGAACTTGGACATCCCATGGAGGTTAATATGGAGTTGGTCCCCCCTTTTGCGGCTTTATCATCCTGCACTCTTCTGGTAAAGTTTTCTACAAGATTTTGGAGTATGTCTATGGGAATTTCTACACATTCAGCCAAAAGAGCATTTGTGAAATCAAGCACTGATGTGGACAAGAAGGGCTGGCTCACAATTGGCATTTTAATTCATTAAAAAATGTCTGATGGGGTTGAGGTCAGGGCAATGTGCACGCCGCTCTAATTCCTCTAAACCAAATGTGCCAAGCCATGTCTTTATAGACCTTGCTTTGTGCACTGGGGCACAGTCATGCCGGGACTGGAAAAGGCCTTCTCCAAACTGTTTCCACAAAGTCAGAATTATACAATTGTCTAAAATATCCAGTGGTGGTGTGCATCACACCACTCCTGCTGACACGTGGTAATGGGCACGGTGACCTTAGACTTCAGTTCAGCTGCTCGGCCGTGGAAACCCATTTCATGAAGATGAGGACACACAGTTCTCGTGCTGATGTCACTTTAAGAGGTAGTTTGGAACTTTGTAGTGAGTGATGGAACTGAGGATAGACAATTTTAACATACCATATGCCTCTGCACACTGCAGCCCCATATTGTGAGTTTTTGCATATCTTTTGGTTCATGGTTGAGCTTTTTTTACTCTTAAATGCATCCACTTCACAATAATAGCACTGACAGTTCATCGGGGCAAATCTAGCAGATCAGAAATTTTACAAACCGATGTGTGGCAAGGTGACATCCTATGACAGGGAGCTCTTCAGTATGACCCATACTACTACTACTACCAATGTTTGTCTATGGATATTGCATGGCTGTGAGCTTGATTTTATGTACCTGGATGCAATGGCTGTGGCTGAAACATCTGAACTCAATAATGAGAGATGTCCACATACTTTTGGCCATCTAATGTAGTTATCACAGTTTCATAGTAAATTTTATTCATATAGAAAATATATAATCAGCACTACACACTGCAATCCACAATAGTAATAAGTCAGCGTTCATAACCTGAATGCGGCCTAACAGTATATCAATGAGGCTCAGTACCCATCCCAAACAGAGACACAGTGTAGCAGGTATTATAATACAAAAGAATGAAGTAGTACAGTACTAACAAAATATTATTGAAGCTTTTATTTCCTAACAGCACATCTCAAACACTCACGTACACAAGCTATAGCAGGGCTCCTTCTCTCAGATCCGGCACGACAGCCATTTCGCTTCATATGTGGCGCTTCATCAAAGTGCCTCTTGTGATTCAAATAATTTTTCCATTTCATTTAATACATCAATGCTAATGATTGTAATATGTGAGTTTAAGGATCTATTAAAGGGGTTTTCCCATCAGAGACATTTATGACATATCCACAGCATATGTGAGATAGATGTGGGTCCAACATCTGGCACCCGTACCTATCTCTAGAACGGGGCATCCATTCTAGTTCTACCACTCTGTGTTGCGGCTGACGCGTGTGATTCCTGATCATGAATTACAGAACCAGCGTAGATGGCTGAGCTACGCTGTTTCCGTAAGTCCCATATAACTGACTGGTAGTTACGGAAACATCACAGCTCACATGCTATGCTGCTTCCGTAACTGCCATTCACTACTATGTTAGTTACGGATACATCGTAGCTCAGCGAGCTACACTGTTTTCTTGTTCATGGTCGGAAATCACACGCTTCAGCCACAACTTAGCGGTAGAACGGGGTTTAGGGGGCCCGGTTCTGGAGATAGGTGCGGGTCTCAGAGGTTGGACCCACATCTACCTGACATTTATGGAATATCCTATGGATATGTCATAAATGCCTCTGATAGGAAAACCACTTTAATTTCCTGAACGTAAATTTGTACATTAAAGATAGTGTTTTGCAATCCAGGGGTTATCGGAAACCAACCGCTACCAAAACCCTACAACGTTTCGAAAGTTATCACCCCAGTATCGAATGAAGTTATTCAGGAAGCTTAATGTAGGACTCTATCTACAAAAAGGAAGGATTCGATCTACTCTAAAAAAAGAAAAAAACAAGATAGGAGATTTATACTATTGCTCCAATATAGTCCTATGCCCGATTTAAAAAAATAAATAAAAAAAGAAGTTACTTTGCCATTGGCATATAATTGAGAGTTACAAAAGTTTGCTATAAGGGATCCTATTGTTTCTTTTAGATGTGCAACAAATTTAAGGGACAAACTAGTGAAAAGCAATTTTGTGTCTGAATGTGGAACGTGGTTCGTGGCTTGAAGAATTTGCTACTAATTGGTGACCATCATTGTGGATTGTAATCCCTCTGTGAATACCTTATTAGAGATCGCTGTATCATTCTGGGCTCCATTGTCTTTGAGATACTTAATATCATCAGCTGTCGAACTGACTATGTGGTGTATTGCATCAAATGTCCTTGCAACAGTTTTTTTATATACTGTAGGTAAAACCATAAGACCTATTTCTATTAGGTTTACAGAGCATAGAAACAATAGCGTCTGGACGAGATGTGCCCAGATTGATACAGCAAGTCAGAGACTGCCATAATGCAGATGCAACATGATTGAGATTTCCATGTCTTTTAAGAATAAAGGGAGGTGCTTAGAAACATGAGATATTGTTACAAAAATATGCCTCTTTAATCTCACTTACGGAGGCATTAGGACCTCTCGGTATGAACGATCTAAATTATTTGCATGTGTTTTCACTTTAGGAAACATTGTCACACTGTTGCTATGATAGGAACTGTTGCTTTTAAATGTTTTGTATTACTTGTAACTATGTAATTATGTCCATATGTGCCATAGGTATAAAAGCGTGGTTCTTTGAATCACGTGAGGCACCTCAATAAAGCGTCGCGTGTGACGCAAAACGGTTGTCGTGCCGGATCTAAGAGAAGGAGCCCTGCTGTAGCCCATGTATGTGAGTGTTTGTCATGCACTATTAAGAAATAAACCGATAAAAATATCCAGTGAGTGCCATACTGCTTCATCCTTTTGGATTATAACAGTGTCATAGTAAGATCTCAACACTGAAGATCCTGCCAAAAATATGGAGAATGGGTTATCTAAGGCTTGCATAAGTTTATATCATTATTTTAGCTGCCATGCCATTTTGTTTGCAGACTAGCAAGCTTACGAAGACACGTGAACAAAGGCAGATTTCTGATTATAATGTCAGACGATGCTATCAAATGACTACCCCTTTATTCAGACTTTTTGGGAAATATATCCTATTTAAGCATTGTAGACAACTTTATTTTAGTGAAAAATGTCTGAAAAAAAACTGCAGAAAGCAAAAAGTTTTGACTTTGCAGTTGAACTTCATGGAACCTCTAGCTATACAGCTCAGGTGTAATCTTCACAGCTAGCACAGACAGCCCAAGGAACATAGGTAAGCAGGAAAAAGAGATAAATAGAAAGTCATGCACTCCAGGCCCCTCATATCTTAGCTTTCAAGCGCAACAACAGTAAGATCGGCAGAGGGAGAGAGATGAAACACCTTTATCCTCTTATGTCAGGATCAGCAGGACCCGTGTCAGCAGCAACCTTTGCTTTTTGACTCACAAATATTACTATTCTGTAGTTGGGGAATATGACAATACTGAACCTGTAAACTATAGCAGCAGCACTGTGATGCCATAAGAGATCCCGTAACTAATATAAAACATGTTGTTCATTGTTATCAATGTAGCACATGGCTGTATGGGGTTATGATAAAAAAAACAACATAAAATGCTAATATAATGTTGTAAGTAACAGCATATCTATGTATTACAATCAGTAGTTTTGGACAATAAATAGCTGCACACTATACGTACACATTTTCCTGTGTGTATAAAGCTTTAAGGGGTTGTTTAATGAAGAAAACCCCCTGTCTTTTTGCTCTTTTTAGGTCATATGGACATCTCAAAGGAGATTCACCGCTAGAGACCCCACACGATGAACAAAAATGGAGAGCCACTTTATACGGGCAGCTGCCAGTCTGGTGGAATCCAGCCATCCATTTATTACGTAAATGTAAAGCAACGGGGCGTTAAGCCTAGGGGCCACATGGTATCACGGTGCCTTTAATATTATTTAAGTTGTATGCTCCTGTTTTCTCTCTCTACCCCCCCCTTAAGGAAGTCTTTGGTACTTACCTTTCTCTGAGCTTAAGTTGTCACCAGGAAGAACGCTGGATTCTTCTGGAATCTGCGCGAGGCAAGCTGTGGATCACCTTGCAGCAGTTTAGTCTGGAAGGTTTTCTTCTATAAAAAGCTGAGTTTCGGTGGAAGAGGTGTCAGTCTGGCTAGAAGAGGATACGAAGCAGAACCCCAACCTCCTTCCCTTACAAGTCGCGGTATTTTTTAGTGGGTTTTTGCCCATTTAAATATGGGTGGAGTGGGTCTATTAATACTGAAAATTTGAATTGGACTATTTGGCTTGAGTCTTATGTCTAAGCCCTTTGATATTTGTTTAGTTATGAGTCTAATCATTTGCTATTTATGGTATATGGTTTGTTATTTGGTAACGCTTAACAAATATTGCAGGCTTATTTATTCCAAATGATCTCGTGTTTTTATTTATTTATGTACATTATTATTATTATTATTATGTTGGTTTTATGGTTTAATATATAAGTGGTGCCTGTGATCCCATGGTCTTTGATCTTAATAGCTGTTATGTAATGCTGCATTTCCCCTTTGGTGTCCTCTGCAGGGGAAATGCCTTGTTTGCCATGGCTTTCCATGGTGAAATTAGCTGTCTGCCGGAGGAGCCGGGAGCTCTTTTCTGAAATGGGATGTCTCTGATGAGACAGCCCCTTTGATAATTGTATTATGAAAAGTTCTTCAATTTTCAAACATACTTTTCAATTCGATTAGTTTCAATTTCTCATTTTCAAGATGTTTGCTGGCTGTTGGTGAATGAAAATGCCTCCTGACTAACTGCCAAAAACACAACTAAGTATTTATTACAATGCATCAGTGTTCAGAAGACCTTTCAGCCTGGAGTCCCATTTTTTCATTAGTCCTTCTAGCCAATAAAGTATTTCACTGTAGCAACCAGATGTAATATGCTGGATTTTGAAAATAAAAAATACATTTACGCACTGCAGCCAAAGGACGCGTGTTTTCTACAACATGCGGATTTGGTTTTTTTTCAAACCACAGAATGCTCTTTACCTGGCTTTTATGTGGCAATATAAAATACATGTTAGTGAAAAATTTGTCAAAAATGTGATCACATTGAAGTTCTAGTAATGGTGGCATACGTTCTATATCTCATGAATTAACTTGCTGTTTTTACCATATATTTATGGAGCAATAATGCGGCTCTCTGCTGGATCTCTATATCTTAGGCCATTAGTGGCATGTTTCTTTTAAGGAACGTACAAAAATTTATTAAGCATTAATCATTCCCAGTATTTGGTACTAACTTATTCCATAACACTGTACAGATATCATTTGTAGTTCATAAATTGGCCCATAAATTTATATCTTGGAAGGATAATGCACTAATTCTTTTTCGGTTAACCTGATATCTCATGTGCATGAATATATTTGGGGTCTGTATCACACGTATACTAAATATAGTGTAACTGCATTTCAAGGGCTCTATGTATACATACTACCATGGCGGTAAGGCTGGATTCACACGAGCATGTTCGGTCCGTAAAGGACGGAATGTATTTCGGGCATAGTTATACTTATGTACGACGCTAGGAGTCCCTGCCTCTCCGTGGAACTACTGTCCCGTACTGAAAACATGATTACAGTACGGGACAGTTGTCCCGCAGTGAGGCAGGGACTCCTAGCGTCGTACATAACTAAGATGCTAGGAGCCCGGCTCCCTGCAGTGTGTTCGGTCCGGGACCTGCGGCCGAAATACGTTCCGTCCTTTACGGATCGAACATGCTCGTGTGAATCCAGCCTAAAAGTATGCAGAGTCCTTATAATACAAATGGTAATATTCTCCATTTCATACAATGTATCAATTCAAGTTCACTCCTAGAAGAAATGAATTTTAGAGGAAAAAAAAGTCTGTTAAACGGAACCTAAGATAAGTGCTCACAATATGGTGCACAATTTGGGACCTGTATTGTATCATATTATGAGCAAAATGCGCACACTCGTGACCTATCCTCATAATGGACCATCAAAACCTAATCGGCGGGGGTCTGACTCCCAGCACCCCCGATGATCAGCTGTTTTGAAGGGGCCGTGGCACTTGTATGAGTGCTTCTTCCCCTTCATTCATTATCTGCTCGTACTTTGAATCGCTGACACACTTTCAGCGGCAGTTCACAGTGTCACAGCCTTCTACCATTCACTCCAATGAGAGAAGGCTGTAATACTGTGAACCACCGCTACAATTGTGTTGGCGATTCACAGTACGAGCAGTGACAGGAATGAAGAGGAAGCAGCGCTTGTATGAGCGCCACGGCTGCTTCAAATCAGCTGGCCAGCAGGGGTGCTGGGAGTCAGTCCCCCGCCGATCAGGTATTTATGGTCCATCATTAGGATAGGTCATCAATTTCTTATGACTAGACAACGCCTTTAAGAAACTTAATTCATTACCAAAACTTTTGGTGTATATCTGTATAATTATTTATTTAGCCTCACATGTAAATACACATGAGTAACATGGTGGCTTAGGCGTTAGCACTACTGGCTTTCAGCAGTGGGGTCTGACAAAATCAACATCCCCATGAAATTTGTGCATTCTCCACACAGGTTGTCTGTCTCTAAAAAAAAAAGGCTTAAGGCTCATGGCCACGAGTGTGCGCAGTTGGGAGTCAGACCCCCAACAATCAGGTGTTGATGGCTATTCCTGAGCATAGGCCATCAATTTCCTATGACTGGATAAACCCTTTTTATATAGACAAGGAATGTTTTTATTATGTAAATGTCATATGTATCAGACATGTCAAATGAGTCTTCATTTCAATGTCAATTTCAAAAATTTTTAGTACTAGAAACCCATCATGTTAGAAAGCATTTTGGTTCAAGGCATTTTGCTGCTTTAAAGAAAGCTGAAGGTTTGTCTCCATCTTCTACTTTTGAAAAGAGGAAGATAGCAGACGGGAGTTCTGAGGCAACAACATCTATCATCACAAGATGTCCTAGTGATAACATTCAGTTACGAACTCTTATATCTCGTCTTTTTTTCCTTGAATGAATTAAAAGTGAACCAAGAGATATCTTACAATACCCACACACGCTTTCATGGGACAGTCACATTCCCTATGGGGATGAATAGTGAATGGCTTTCCTATTAACTCCTACCGTACCTCAAGGGTATGTATTAAAACTCATTGATAGTGTTTTCCCTTCCATGTATTTATTGTGTTGGTGTTGTAATTACAGTCCTGTCTTGGGGGTATCTGAAGAGTGTAAAAAAAAAAATCACATAATAGATGGGTGGATACCATATATCAGCAACAGCTCGGAATCTTTGACGTTGTACTCTCAGCGGACAGGCCGTCTAGGGCAGATTTTAATCAACTGTCATGTTGTCACTGACAGGCGACAGTGATAATTACAAGTTGAAGAAAGGAGAGACGTTGGATTGTAGAAAAATGTTTTTGGGTCATTTGCTTACAATATATACCAATAAAGTAATGAATCTTTTTTGCAAGAATATCTAGAGATAATAATATACACATAAGCATTGCATTAATTCTGAAAGTAAATCTTTAACCTTTTCCTTTACACTGAACGTATCCATAGTCTATAATGGGTTTGACATATGCCAAAAGAATGTCCTCTTTACTGGCATAACATTTCAACACTGTATTTAAGGCCCAGTTCACACAATGTTTTTTGGCACTGCTTTTGACGTGGAAACTACGTCAGAAACGGCACCAAAAAAATGGCTGAAATCGCCTCCTATTGACATGCTCTTTTTGCCGAGTTTCCATCTAAAACCTCCCATAGACATCAACAGGAGGCAGAGAAAGCGTTTTTAGCCTGCAGCACTCAATAGCCGTGGCCCAAAAATGCCACGAAAAACGCGGCAAAGAAAGTGCAGGCAATTTTGAGGCAGATTTTTCTGCCTACAAAAAACTCTGTGTGAACATATCCTAAAGTGTAGTTGACTATGCTTTTCAGTACAAGGGCAACATGCAAGAAAATGTATACTGCGCAATATATATATTTTTTTACAAAGGGAGTTAATGGCTTATGACATATAATTTTACACGTTGGGAGAATTTCCTGGTGCTTATAGAGAACGTTCACCACAAACATAGTGTGAAAAGATCCTAAAGCACTGTAAAGCATGGGGTGGTATAGATCAGCAACCAAAGCTTCTGATAAGACAGGAGGGGGATTTCAGATGACCTTGGCTGCATTAGACAAAATACCTACAGTCACTGATAATGGCCCTAACTCAGCAGAGCTAAAATACAGTCAACACTGAAGAAAACCAATAGCATGTAAGCATTACCCAAAAGTAGCAGCTAAAATATACATTTTTAAGTCCCCAAAAAGACTTAACCCAAACCTGAATATGAAGGCCATACTGTACATTTATACTGCTAGAGTAATACATCAGGCTTATTGAAGAATTGAAGGAAGAATAAATCATGCCACCAAATCTAAGTCTGAGGTATTGATGGTGACCTTCTTTTAAAATGTCTATATGGGTTTTATCAAGAACTATGAGTGCAAAACACTTATAGGGAAAAAATATATAAACTCATAAATAAGATGAAGACAAAGATGAATCTTATATTGTAGACAAGAGTGTACATACCAAAGTGGTAGAACATGCATCTGCTCTTGGGCCCTTAAAAAAAGGGGGTACAAACCTAGTTGGTCTTATCCCCTTTACTACTGGGTGGAAAAACATGTGCAGGACTTTCCTCAACAGAGCAACACCATTGTTAATAAGCAATGGAGTAGGTAATTGGCCCAAAGTTAATAGAAAGGGGCAAACAAATACAGAACCAGAACCTTTCTGTCCTCAGTGACAAAACCTGACACCATAATGGGGGCCAATTTTAAAGTTTGCTATGGGGCCCCTATTTTTATGTACACCACTGTTTGTAGATTGTAGAATTGCTTATATAGTAATTCCATAATATAACTCTAAGAAAATACAGAATATTATTTAATATATTGAATGGAGACTTCTGCACCAACTCCCACTCCAAGCACAATAATCCAGCCCTGAGCAGCAGGAGTTTGTTGGTCACAGTGCCGACGTAAGACAGAGGCCAATAATGGCCTTTGGGTACACAGTTCTAATTTTCCATGTTGGGGAATATGGAACAGGCTACTGAACAATGCAGGTTTTACCTAAGGTTGCTCACTGACCCTTTTCTAAAAATAAAATCTTTTCTGTATCCGGTGCACTCAGCCCAACTTGAAAGTTACATTCTTTTTCTCATACAAGCTCCGATTGTGGTTTGTGTCTGCATATGAATTCAGGTTTTTTTCATGCAATTACGCTAAAAAACATTGATGAATCTCTCCAATTTTGTTATTACTGTGATTTCATCGAAAGAGCTAGAAAGTCAATGTGCAAATAAGGGGCCACATCTATAATCAAAGTATAAACTATATCTTCTATTAAGAATACTTTCATTAAATTTACTCTACACATACAGTAAGTCCTGATAGTATATGAAGACAACGTGCACATAAAGTGTCTGTATTCAGGAAAAGAATACGTATACTATGCCATAATGATTAAATAAATGCCATATACTGCCGTCAGCTCTAACACAACAAGACATTCTTACATTCTCAGTAACAAGTTCTTGTAGACCTGCAACATGGTAGGAGCTCTCATTATACAGTATTGTCATACAAGAGATAAAATAATTTATGTAGCATAACAAGCAACGGTTGTCATGAAAATATAATACTGTAGATATAAGAACACAGCAGATTGTACAGGTTGCATGTAATCCAATGTATAATCCATGTATCTGTCATCTCTCTTAATTGGCAAGCAAGCCGTTATACTGTATAATAATGTTTTCTTTCTCCCAAAGCATTTCCATATGGTTGAACTATCATAATTTGACATGAGCGCATCGATTCTAAACAAATCGGCGAAATTCGAAACTTTTAGAGTTTGTAGCGCACAAATTGGCAAAATGGCGGCTGTCGGCCGCAATTTTACAGATTACATAACAAAAGAGGGTGGAAAATTCGATGAAAAAAATTCAATAGTTCTCTGGTCTTCCACGCGTCCCTGCCAGCCACCTGAGATGACGTAGTTTTGTCCCATGTGACCCCAGTGCAGCTAATCACAGGGACGCATCCCTGTTTGACTCTCTGATGTCTTCTAGGACTATATGCAACTTGGATACAGTCCTAAAAGACATCAGATAGTCAGACAGGGCAATCGGGGCACTTGCGATTTGCGGCAAATTTATTCAGACTGAATTGAATTGGACAGATGATTCAACAGAATAGGCCCTGAAATGACTTTTGGGACATTCGCTCATCTCTAATCATGATATCTCACAACGGCAACAGCCTGATCCAAAATATTCGATATAGTGAATTTGAATCTTTTATTCACAATTATTTATGAGGGAGCCAGAATGTGTACAAACAGCATCTCCTGTCTGTCTGAACAGAGATTAAAGAGACTCTGTCACCACATTATAAGTGCCATATCTCCTACATAAGGAGATGGGCGCTGTAATTTAGGTGACAGTAATGCTTTTTATTTAAAAAAACGATCTTTTTTCACAACGTTAGGAGCGATTTTGGTTTATGCTAATGAGCTTTCTTAATGCCCAAGTGGGCGTACTTTTACTTTCGACCAAGTGTGCGTTGTACAGAGGAGTGTATGACGCTGACCAATCAGCATCATGCACTCCTCTCCATTCATTTACACTGCACTAGCGATATAGATATATCACTATGTGCAGCCTCATACACAAGCCCTAACATTACTACAGTGTCCTGATAATGAATACACATGAAATCCAGCCTGGACGTCATGTGTACTCAGAATCCTGACACTTCTGACTCTTTTCTGTGAGATTCCAGCAACGGATACGAAATCTCGCGAGATCACGGAGCTAAACGAGATTTGGTTTCACTTGCCGGAATCTCACAAAAAAAGATTCAGAAGTGTCAGGATTCTGAGTACACATGACGTCCAGGCTGGATTTCATGTGTATTCATTATCAGGACACTGTAGTAATGTTAGGGCTTGTGTATGAGGCTGCACATAGTGATATAACTATATCGCTAGTGCAGTGTAAATGAATGGAGAGGAGTGCATGATGCTGATTGGTCAGCGTCATACACTCCTCTGTACAACGCCCACTTGGTCGAAAGTAAAAGTACACCCACTTGGGCATTAAGAAAGCTCATTAGCATAAACCAAAATCGCTTCTAACTTTGTGAAAAAAGATCGTTTTTTTTAAATAAAGAGCATTACTGTCACCTACATTACAGCGCCGATCTCCTTATATAGGAGATAGGGCACTTATAATGTGGTGACAGAGCCTCTTTAACACGATTGCTTGAAATAGCAACATGCAAAGCATTGGCTCCTGCCGCAGTTTTTCTTGCAGGTTCTCCTACAGGCGAGTCCATATGAATAGGCAAGGTTTGTTTATTAATAATTTGTGTATGAGTTTCAAAATCTCTGCTTATAGTCATCGAATGAGAATGAAAACCTATCCTGGTCATGTGATGATCTCACAGGTTCCTATTTTTTCATAGTTACAGTTATCAGACTCTTGTATCAAACTGTGCACTTGTGTGAGTAGAATTTTAGCTAGGCCTTCTTTAACCTGCAAAAATTCAGGACTGACTGTCTTCCATCTTCTCATTGTCGCCCCTCATAACACCCAGCACCCGGGGCACATGATTTCCAGCTCTCCCTCTAGTTATGCCCCTGTATGTGATCATCACATGACCAGGACAGGTTTTCATTCTCTGGAAGTAACCCATGAACTTTCTTATTCAATGACTACAAGCAGAGATCTTGATAATTGTAAAGAATTAATCAACTTTATATCAACGCTGTATAACTTTTTTTTTTTTTGCAATGAATAATCTTTAGCTGTTGAAATAGGTAAACCCCTTTAAACACTCAGTATGGTTTTAAACGGAGGAATACATCAAAACCCTCCACATAGTAATGATAAAATGGTGCAAATTACAAATACCAGTTACTCCGACACACTAGCAAGGGTGGCACATTGATACAACTAAAGGGGTTATGTGGAGACTGAAAATTATTAGCAGTGTACTCACCGTAGTATGTGAGTACACTCGCTAATATACATTCCGGTGCCCCGTTGCGCTCATTATGAGATTTTCATCGATTTTTACAGTGCTGGCGGGGTACCGGAAGTCTAGTGGCACAGTCTAACTTCATGACGACACGAAACGTCGTCATGTGACCGGCCCCGGTGTACTCTATGTAATCGCTGTACTACTGCTAAAAGCAAAGTAACAAACACATTAACCTTATAGAAAGTTTCTGAAAAGCTAAGTTATTACTGTCATGCAACGCTGAGGAATTGATACACTGTTATATAAGGCTCAGCGGTGATCACCAAGAGAATACAAAATCTGGAACGCATAAAAGCAGAAAAGTCCATAATCCTGTTTGAAGAAAATATAAATGTTCTAACTTGGCACTTCGGATTTAACTAACATTGAAATCTAATACTGAAATGAAGGTTTCTTGTTTTGTGTGTCAGACGGACACATTACTGGTTATATGGATTATATCCTGGGGAAAACACATTTGTACTTTTACAAGCTGCATAGAAATGTATTGCAGGTGACTAATAACTAAGAAGTCATTGCCGCGACCTCTAAGAAAACATGTCTTCTTCTTAGACCATATCAATAACACTGTTATATAGAGCTGGCTGGTCAGAAAACATTAGAGTCTAGTTGTTTCCCAATACCCCACAAGTGTTGTATGTACTTTGATCTTGCGCTATCTGGGAATACTCAAAACAATATGAAATATGAATCTGTCAAGATATAATCAATATGTTTTCTGCCCGAGGATTGTAAATAGGTTTGTACATCACAACTGGTGCATGAGCTTTTATCTTGACATAGAGGTCCATATGTTTAGCCAGGAACAGAAAAGCAGAAATAAATATTTATATATGGTACATAATAGATTTATTTTTGATACAAGAATTTCAGAGATTTTCTGTAAATCTGTGCAAAGGACATTGATACATCTTTGTACCCAATTTAAATATTTTATTTGATTAATTTATTACATGACTGATGTCAGATGCTCTATATTATGGTCCAATGTAAGATAATAACTGAGAAATTATTTAGCCCGCATTCTCCATTTTACCAAATTAAATGGGAGGGATCAGTTCTAACAGCAGACGGTGTTTAGATTCTCAAGTCACCAGTGACTAAGCTGAGCCTGTGGATTTAACCCCTTAGTCACCAGCCCATTTTAGGCCCTAATGACCAAGCTATTTTATTCGTTTTTCTATAGTCTCATTCAAAGAGCTATAACGTTTTTATTTTTTTGTCTACATAGCTGTATGAGGACTTGTTTATTGCGGGATTAGTTGTGCTTTTTAATGGCACCATTTTTGGGTACATATAATTTTTATATTAACTTTTATTAACCTTTTTGGGGGGGATTATAAAAAAAACCTGAAATTACGCCATTGTTCTATGCGTTTTTTAATTGACGCCGTTCACTGTGCGACGTAATTACCATGTGACCTTTATTCTATGGGTCGGTACGATTACGGCGATACCACATATGTGGAGGTTTTTTATGTTTTACGAATTTGCACAATAAAAACACTTTTGAACTAAAATTATTTGTTTTTGCATCGTCGCTTTCAAAGAGCCGTAATTTTTTTATTTTTCCATCAATGTAGTGATTTTTTGGGCTTGTTTTCTGCGGGACAAGACTTAGTTTTGAATGGTACTGTTTTGGGGTGCATGGGACTTATTGATTCATTTTTATTATGACTTTTTTGGGGGGCAATGGAAAAAAATTGCAATTTCGCCATGGTTTTTTGCGTTTTTTTTTTACGGTGTTCACTTTGCGGTTTAAATGACATATTAACTTTATTAATTGAGTCATTACGGTCGCGGCGATACCACATATGTGTACTTTTTTTTTACACTTTTACTAAATAAAACCACTTTTTATGGAAAAAAATTGTTTTATTTATTTTTTTACTGTACTTTTTATTAATAATATTTATTTCACTTTGATGACTGATTTTATTAGTCCCACTAGGGGACTTTACTGTGCGATGTTCCGATCGCTGCTATAATGCTCTGGTATACTTTGTATACCAGAGCATTATTGCCTGTCAGTGTAAATCTGACAGGCAATCTGTTAGGACGTGCCTCCGGTGCGTCCTAACAGGAATATGTCCAGGGCAGACCTGGGGGCTTTTATCAAGCCCCCGGCTGCCATGACAACCCATCGGAGACCCGCGATTTCATTCGCGGGCCGCCGATGGGTGACAGAGGGAGCGCACTCCCTCTGTAAACAAAGTTAAATGCCGCGGTCGCTATTGACGGCGGCATTTAACGGGTTAAACGGCCACGATCGAAGTAAACTTCGATCGCGGGCGTTGGAGCAGGATCTCAGCTGTCATCAGACAGCAGAGCCCAGGCTCCTGGCTGCACGGGAGACCCGTGCAGGACTTAGACTAGGCTGACGTGAAAAGGCGTCAGCCTAGCCTAAAGCCCATTAGTGAATCACGTGAAAAGGCGTATTAGTGGTCACTAAGGGGTTAATGACTAGTTGTAGAAGGACACTGCTTTTGAAGGCCTTAACGTGGATTTGTCAGCTGAACAGGTCCATACTACTATTATCCAAAAGGGCAAGAAACATTTTGGGATACAAGGCAGCCCGTTATTCACCGCGGAGAGGTGTGGGGGGAGGTCGGCGGAGCACTTCCCTAATAAATACAGTCCACTCATAACGGTAAGTCCGCTGGATTCTTTCATGACTCCTATTACCCAAATGGCACAACATTTTTGTGTGCCATTTTGAATAGTATAGACTAAAGATGTAATGTGCTGCCCTTACATAGAGCAGCGTATTCAGCTGAGTGATACACTTTAATAAATGTATTCCAAGTGTCAAGCCCAGATACAGACCTTATAGTGGAGGTATAGTACACATTCTAAACCTAGACAAAATGTCAATTCTTGAAGGTTCTATACATTAATTTATATTCACATGCCACAGATAAAGCAAAATAAACATTTTTTTTCAGTGTATTATTAAAGGTCACTGAAAGGCTATGTAAACCTTTGCAAGGCATTTTATTTTTTTTATTTTTTTTCACGAAAAGGCATAGCAGTGTGTTTGGTGCAACTTTTCAAATATTTTTATTAAAAAATATTTTGACTATTTTCGATACAGCTGCTCTGTATTCTCTATACAGAACAGCTGTATCTAGCACTATTCACTGAATCCATCAGTTCCGCGGACCTGACATGTTCAGTGACAGAGTGTCCTGTGTGTCTCTGACACGCAGGATCCACCTGCTATCCATCATATCTAAGTTTATATGTTCATTTTCATAAATAAAAAAAATCTTCTGACGTGTTTTTAAAGTTGTTTCTCAAGTTGTAATAGGTGACAGTCCAGGCTCTAAAACCAACACGAATGGCTAGAATGAAAGAGCTGCCCTTTGGCTCTTGCTGGCTTTCCTGGGTGCAGGGCATAGAAAATATATTGCCTGTCATCTGACTGTGGAAGTCAATCATGGCCAAACACAGTGTTATTCATAATCCTCAGCAACTAAATCACTTACCTCCGTCTCCTCACACTCTTGAGGTAAGGGGCATTTCACCAAAATGTTGAAGTGTGCCCTGTATTTGATGGCTGCAAAAAGACAAAGAGTTTACCAGCCTTGGCAGAAATGACTTAAGATTACTAACAGTTTGTTACATTGATCTATCTGCAATATGTATTTTACGAAATTATTTCTGAGAATTCATTATAGAGTGATGCATGTATATTTCACATTGGGTGTCGTTCATAGGGACATCACCACGGTAGCCCGCAATTGAGGTAACATGTCATCAATATGGATGATATGGCATCAGGAACAGGGGGAAACAGGCAACGACAGGGACCAACAGAGTAACGACACTGGAACAAAGAATAATCTATACATTCAAACATTTAGAAACTTTTAAAATATTCTAAATTGAAACCCATACAGGTAGATTTATATGAGCCTGGAGAACCCTTGAGTTGTAGAGGTTTTCTTAACTGTTTCGTTTGTTCTACTCCACAATAACTGTCATATGTACTATATATTATAACACATTCCTTCTTTGTTTTACTCCTGGCATCATGCTTTATCAGATATGAAGAAGGTTGAATTTCCCCAAGTTAAGTTCTAAAATAAGCAAACATTATACTGTACCATGCCAAATGACTATATATAGACTGCACATAGTAACAATTTTAGCTCTCTACAAAAACAAAATCATTTCCAGGTGGAATTTTTGCCTTGAGCACTTGTAACTAGTACAACCTTGGATAATTGTGGAATAGCAGAACATTTCTGCATTATTCTTGGAGAAAAAAACCTCTTTATAAAGCAATTTTGAATTCAACATTTCTAAATTATCAGTCATTTCAAGCTCTATTTGCGTAGTTACTTTTGCAGACATTGTCACTGAATTCTTTTGTTAACATTTGTACCAATATATAGCAGACATATGAATCATAAAGAGTTTGCTTTGCAGGTCTGCCATGGAAATAAGTAGAAATTATAAAAAGCAAAAAAAAAAGCAAATGGCCAATACAAAACATTCATTTCAGTACCCTTTATATAATAGAGGATATTAATATTAATATTTCCTAATAAATACTAATTAGTGAAAAACAAACGCATTTCTATGTTAAATAACTTGTTCAAGCGGCCTTACAAGTGGACATCTAGAGAAATTAGATGTGCAATTTGCATTTCATTATTGAAACATTTTAGTTTAATTTTCCCCCGGTTTACAATTTCCTTATGTGCTATGACTATGGGATTAAAAACATTCAGAATGTCTTCTGTATTACAAAAATGTATGTGTAAAGGGGTTGCCCATCAGGGACATTTATGGCATATCCAAAGGATATGCCATAAATGTCAGATAGAGTGGGTCCCACCTCTGGGACCCGCACCTATCTCTCGAACGGGCCCCCTAAAACCCGTTCTACCTTTCTCAGTTCCCGCTGCCTCCCGGGCTACTTCCTGATTACATGGTTGGAAATTCCGAAAACAGGGTAACTCGCTGAGCTACACTGTTTACGTAACTCCCATAGAAGTGAATGGCAGCTATGGAAATAGCGAGCTGTTTTCCTGATTACATGGTCAGAAATTAAGAAGTGGCAGCTGGAACCGAGAAAGGGAGAACAGGGTTTAGGGGGCCCCATATCTACAGTATTGATCTGACATTTATAGCATATCATGGGGATATGCCATAAACGTCCCTGATGGGCAAACCCCTTTAACACATTACCAATTTTTTTTTATAACAGTACATAAGGGATCTATGGTCTGATCCAATTATTAATCAAAATGGTTTACATATGAATAAGCTTTTCTACATGTTATCATTTGTTTGGCTGGATCTGTATACATTCGTAGTCACAAGTATGAGGAATGATTTATACAATTCTTAAAGGTTTAGAATGTGTAAATGTTTAACATATGCCCTGTACAATAATACATGAAGAGATGAATGAATAGATAGATAGATAGATAGATAGATAGATAGATAGATAGATAGATAGATAGATAGATAGATAGATGATAGATAGATAGATAGATAGATAGATAGATAGATAGATAGATAGATAGATAGATAGATAGATAGATAGATAGATATGAGATAGATAGATAGATAGATAGATAGATAGATAGATAGATAGATAGATAGATAGATAGATAGATAGATAGATAGATAGATATGAGATAGATAGATAGATAGATAGATAGATAGATAGATAGATAGATAGATAGATAGATATGAGATAGATAGATAGATAGATAGATAGATAGATAGATAGATAGATAGATAGATAGATAGATAGATAGATAGATAGATAGATAGATAGATAGATAGATAGAGTGCCTGGCAAAAGTATTCACACCCTATTTGTGCTACCGGTCTGAGTAAATACTTTGTTTTGCCACTACTCCTGATCTCTATACTATCTTTTCCGCGACTACCCTGTGTTCAAAAGTGCATATGAAATAATAGAAATTGTAAATTATTCACCAGAATTTTCTCAAAGAAACACAAGGTAAAACTGTCCTGTATGTAAAATCTTACAATTTAAATGGAATGAAGGTGGTAAGACAAAAGTAGGTAAAAGTGCTTGTTTGGTTAGTGGAGTGGTCACATCACAATTCTGTGGTATATCTATTTGCTCAGTAGTGTTTTACAGAAAAAGCCTTGCAAAAAAAAAGCTGTTTTATCTTAAGGCGGATTCCACACCATAAATTCCCAATAAAGCAATGTGAAGCTGAAAAAACAGTACTGGCTATCTAGGGCGGTGTTTTTTGCGCTGTGTGAAGTTACCCTTAATATGTAAAAATCAGCTGTAAAATGTCTTTTAAATTGGGTTAATGTGAAGTAAAGAGTTATAATATTTCTCAAAGTGTTATTAATAGTTTTATGATCCCCTTACTGGCAAAACAACATTTTCATAATTATCACTTTGTGCCTCGTGGCATCCCGGCTTCCTCAACTTCGAGATTATGTTTTTAATTAATAACTGAAAAAAAGTTTTTAGATAACCCCAAGGGTTCGCTTCACAATTAGTACAAGTCTTGTGGTTTCCTCTACACAGTCTACGTCTATCACTCTATCATTAAACAGAATTTCACTTAATACCAAGTTTATTACATCAATAGAAAATTACTGACAGAATTTCACAGAATCTTTTAAGAATACTATTAGCACATGCATACAAGAATCCATAGTAGAGATGCGAACATTTTGCTTACTAGTAAACTGTAAGGGTATGTGCACACGATAACTGCATTTACGTCTGAAATTATGGAGCTGTTTTCAGGAGAAAACAGCTCCTGAATTTCAGACGTAATTGCTCGTACTCGCGTTTTGCGGGGCGTCCATTACGGACGTAATTTGGAGCTGTTCTTCATTGGATTCAACGGCTCCAATTACGTCCCAAGAAGTGTCCTGCACTTCTTTGACGAGGCTGTTATTTTACGCGCTGTCTTTTGACAGCAACGCATAAAATTACAGGTCGTCGGCACAGTACATCGTAAAGCCCATTGAAATGAATGGGCAGAAGTTTGCCGACGTATTGGAGCCGTGTTTTCAGGCATAATTCGAGGTGTAAAACGCCCCAATTACACCTGAAAATAGGTCGTGTGAACCCAGTCTAAGTGTCCACTTATTCCTCCGTATGTCGTATCTATATGAAGCATGCAAGCTATGCTAAACAATTTGGGCAACATCCATTTGCATGTATGTTTCATATTAGATGCCATTTCTAGGGAGATGTAACTAAAAACACAGTGTAGTCACCTGAGTTGTCTTAAGTTTTAGGTCTTTACGGGGTATTAGACTTTTGGATATAAACAAGAATAATTCAATTTACTGACAGTAAACAGATAACTTGAAAATGTCAAGGAGTTGAAACATAAAGTATATTTGAAAGCTTTGAAAACTTTTCATTAAACAATGATTAAAGGGGTTGAAAAGATTAAAAAAAGAGCCGTAAATGTTTAAAAAAACAAGCAAAAAACCAAAAAACACGTTACTCACCTCCTTCATCCTCTGCCAATACAGCATAGATTCTCCACACATCCCCCAGTGGTCCCGTGTCTGTCTTTGTTTACAATCTGCCAGTCATCCGAGCGGTGACGCCAGTAGTACAGAAGGCTGATTGGCTACAGAGGTCACGTGGAACTACGATATGTCATAGCTGGAAGCATGTAAACAAGGAGTGGCTGTGGACCACCAGAACATCTGGCGGGGCATTGGAGAGGTGAGTAGTGTTTTTTTGTTATTTTGAAACACTTGCGGCTCTTTTTTATATTGCTACAAAAGTGGACAACCATAAAAGTATGTGTAGGTACAGTTTAATAATAGATGGTAAAATGTTCTTAGTACTGTCGAATTTTAACAATTTTAGAGACCACTGATTTATTGTACAGAGGCAGTGTAACGACAATGTGGGTTCATTTCACACTAACTTTTGGTGGTCCTTTTTACTGGTGATTATGTTTTGTGCTATAACACACTTTCCTATTACTGACATCTAATAAATGCTGGATAGTAAATCAGCACAGATGTTACCAGCTATTTACAGTATGCATTTAAATCAATCAGCATCCAGTACTTAGTAGAATTCATTTATACTTCAGCACAATGTGCATTAAATACTAGTGTGGTGCTATACATAGCAGCAGTTGTTTAGTGCATTAACGTGCAGAAAAGCTTACATAGGAAGAGGTAAGTGGGACACTTCAGAGACCACATCACAATACTCACAAATCAATTACCCATTTAAAAACAGTGAAGAAATACACAGTCGAGTCACATTCTTATGACCACCAGCTAATGTCCATAGTAAACGCCATGTGCAGCATTGTAGCTAGACGGGCTGGGAGTGACTCAATAAGGTGCTGATTGGTTGTCTCAGGTATCTGGGGCCATGCTGACTGCAGCGCATCTCACATTTGCTGGAGGGTGCGTGTGGGAGGATCCATAGAGCGAACAAGACGATCGCGGTGGTCCCACAGGTGCTCAACTGGATTCAGGTCTGGGGAATTAGGGGGCAGGGAAGTACTTGGAAGTCTTGGTCATGCACTTTCAACCTCTGTCGGACATTTCCAGCTGTGTGACATGTCGCATTATCTTGCTGGAAGATTTCATCTGCCCCGGGGAAGACAAGCAGCATGTATGGGTGGACATGATCTGCAACTATGGATTCACACCAAAATCGGTTGAGAGTGTGTTCCACATGGATGAGTGGGCCCAGAGAATGCCATGAAAGAATTCCCCAGACGATAACGCTGCCACCACCAGCTTGTGCTCTTCCAGCAATGGTTGCAGGGTGTTTGTTTTATGATCTTTCTTGCTTGACATGCCAACGTCCATCTATTTGATGAAGCAGAAAATGTGACTCATCGGAGAAGGCAACCCTTTGCCAATCATCGGCAGTCCAATTCCGATGCTGCCATGCAAATTGAAGCCTTTTTTTTCGATGCAACTTTGTTATCATAGGAGCAGTGACCATTCATCTGCTTCGGAGCCCCATACGCAGTAGGGTTCGATGAAGTGTTGTTTTAGACACACGTCTGGTAGCCCGTTGGTTGATTTTCACTGTGAGCTGCTCCACTGTTGCGTGTCGTTCGGCCCTCGCGCACCTTCGTAGCCAATGTTATCCTCTCACATCAATGGCACTTGGTGCTCCGCAGTTTCCACATCGGTTATTTCCAATGGTGCCATTTGTTCACTCACAATACACTTTCACCACAGCAGCACACGAACAGTTCACAAACTATGCTGTTTGAGAAATACTGCCACCCTTGGCCCGAAAGCCAATAATCATCCCTTTTTGAAACTCTGATAAATCGCCCCTTTTGCCTATGGCAACAATGAGTGATATGTGTTCAGACAGCATATCTCACACCTTATATACCCATCAAGCCAGCCCACAACACATCACTACCTTCATGGGCTACACGCTGCCGGCGTCGAAAGTAGGAGGTGGTCATAATAATGTAACTCGACTATGTATAGTGTAAAGTTATTTGCCACCCTTGATAATTCATAGGAAGTCAGTTGACCTATAAGTACTGTATATATGTCTTTGGAGCATTGCTTAGAGTACACAGAAACAAGTGGACATCAAAAAAACTCCATCATTCTATAATATTTTGGGTTTTGTATTATATGGGTAGTTTGACCCAATAACATATTATTCTGATAAATTGATCAGCAAGATTAACTGGTCATTCTGGCTGCTTATTCTACAAGTTGGACTATATAAACTTATATATGCTTATTAACTTGATCTTGTTTATCATCTCATCATTTACATATTGTAAGATCTCTTTCTAATATTACATAGTTACATAGTTACATAGTTAGTACGGCTGAAAAAAGACACATGTCCATCAAGTTCAACCAAGGGACGAGAAAAGGGAAGGAAAAATTTATACACATAGGAGTTAATACTTTGTTGTTCTAGGAAATTATCTAACCCTTTTTTAAAGCCATCTACTGTCCCTGCTGTGACCAGCTCCTGCGGTGACTATTCCATAGATTCACAGTTCTCACAGTAAAGAAGGCTTGTCGCCTTTGCAGGTTGAACCTTTTTTTCTCCAGACGGAGGTAGTGCCCCCTTGTTTTTTGAGGGGGTTTTACAAGGAACAGGATTTCACCATATTTTTTGTATGTGCCATTAATATATTTATATAAGTTAATCATGTCCCCCCTTAGTCGTCTTTTTTCAAGGCTAAATAGTTTTAATTCTTTTAATCTTTCCTCATAACTTAAATTCTCCATGCCCCTAATTAGCTTCGTTGCTCTTCTTTGTATTTTTTCCAACTCCAGGGCATCCTTTCTATGAACTGGAGCCCAGAACTGAACTGCATATTCTAGATGAGGCCTCACTAATGCTTTGTAAAGTGGCAATATTACATCCCTGTCCCGTGAGTCCATGCCTCTTTTAATACACGATAATATCATGCTGGCCTTTGAAGCAGCTGATTGACACTGCATGCTGTTATTGAGTTTATGATATACAAGTACACCCAGATCCTTCTCAACAAGTGAATCCGCCAGTGTAGCTCCCCCTAGGACATATGATGCATGCAGGTTGTTGGTACCCAGATGCATAACTTTACATTTATCTACATTAAACTTCATCTGCCAAGTGGATGCCCAAACACTTAGTTTGTTTAAATCTGCCTGCAATTCATGAACATCTTCCATAGACTGAACTATATTACATAGCTTGGTGTCATCTGCAAAAATAGAAATAGTGCTATTAATCCCATCCTCTATATCATTAATAAATAAGTTGAATAATAGTGGTCCCAGCACTGAACCCTGGAGTACACCACTTATTACCGGGGACCATTCAGAGTAGGAATCATTGACCACAACTCTCTGGATACGGTCCTTGAGCCAATTCTCAATCCAATTACAAACTATATTTTCTAAACCTATAGTCCTTAATTTACCCATTAGGCGTCTATATTTTCTAAACCTATAGTCCTTAATTTACCCATTAGGCGTAATAGGTTCCTCTGAATTCTGTTCAGAATAATTGACATGCTTTATCTTTTCCACAGGTCTGCCCAAAAAGCGTACTCCCAGCAGAAAATAAAAACTTGACAGTCTATCTTGATTTGCTGTAAATGTGTATTTACTGTCTTGCAAGTACAGTCTCTCATGCAGAGGCAAAACTTGAAGATCCGGGGCCCCAATTCTATAACAGGGCCCCCACCTACTATATATCATTTATTATACTGGTTTCTTTTTATGGACTTTTGGGTCCCCCAGCCTCCAAGGCCCGGGTGTGACTGCAAACTCTGCACCCCTTGCTTTGATGAAGAAGGTACCTCTTGTCAGCCATATTTGCTCCAATTGAGCTAAAACCTCTATCACAAACACATCCTGTAATAACGCCTGACTTCTCCTCCTCTCTCCCTCTATCAGCTCCTCCTGGTAACCAGTCACTGTAAGACAGCTTTCCCATCCATCTCCCTTTTGCAGAAGCATACTTGACTAAAGCTGTGCCTGGAACTCTAGGCTGTGTTTCTACAGTCACACATTTGTCTTTGGTTAATCACTAAATACATTTATATTTTGTATATTTTATGTTCCCAGTTCTGTGAGCATGTAAAAGAGTGTGCCAGTGTAAGATATAATATATAGGCAGTGGCGTAACTACCGCTATACCAGCCATAGCGGCTGCTACGGGGCCCGCAGCATGAGGGGGCCCGTGCCACCCGCCGGCACGGCCCCCCCATGGCCGGAGTCTCCGCTAGCAGCTGCTATGGCTGCTACAGCGCGACGCCACTGAAGGGGTTGTTCCTACAAAAGACATGCATCCCCTATCCACAGGATAGGGGATGCATGTGTGATCGCTGGGACGCCCAGCGAAAAGGAGAACAGGGGACCGCGAAAGTCCCCCGAAGTTCTCCATGACAAACCTCGGACTTCCGGGGTCTGTCTGCAGCTCCATAGAAATGAATTGTGCACTGGTCGCGCGTGACCAGCGCACCTTTTATTTTTATTGAACTGCGCAGACTCCGGAAGTCCGAGGTTAGTTATGGGGAACTTGGGGGGACTTTCGGTCCCCCGTTCTCCTTATCGCTGCCAGCGATCACACATGTATCCCCTATCCTGTGAATAGGGGATACATCTCTTTTATAGGACAAACTGTAGGCCGTTTTTTTTTGGGGGGGGGCTATATGGCGTTATCTACAGGGGGTCTGTATGGCATTATCTACGGGGGGGTTCTGTATGGTGTTATCTACAGGGGGGTCTGTATGGCGTTATCTACAGGGGGGTCTGTATGGCGTTATCTACAGGGGGGTCTGTATAGCGTTATCTACAGGGGGGTTCTGTATGGCGTTATCTACAGGGGGTCTGTATGCCATTATCTACAGGGGGGATCTGTATGGCGTTATCTACAGGGGGGTCTGTATGGCGTTATCTACAGGGGGACTCTGTATGGCGTTATCTACAGGGGGGACTCTGTATGGCGTTATCTACAGGGGGGAATCGATATGGCGTTATCTACAGGGGGCACTCTGTATGGCATTATCTACAGGGGGGGTCTGTATGGTGTTATCTACAGGGGGGATTAGGGCTGTATGGCGTTATCTACAGGGGGCTGTGTATGGTGCTATCTATAGGGGGGCGCTGTGTGGGGTGGAATCTATAGGGAGGCACTATCTACAAGGGGGGGGGTTGTGTGATACCCAGAGGAGGGGGGGCCCCAGTCAAAAGTTTTCTATGGGGCCCAGACTTTCCTAGTTACGCCCCTGTCTATAGGAATGCATATACCTTACACATTTTCTTTAGTAGTCTGCAACCTGTGACTCTCCAAATGTCATGGCATAGTGGTACTTTGGCAACAGCTAGACAGACATAGGTCGGGTAAATATTGGTCAGGATTGCCAGCTGTCTAAAATAGGGGCATCTTTTCCAGGATCCATTATTTTTTTTTTAAGTTGGAGGAGCTTATGGTTATTGTGATTGTAATTAGCATCATTTTACAGTTTAAGGTAAATGCTTATAATGTTGTGATTTTGGCATTCTGACCCATAAACATTCAGTATATTACTTTTAACTCTTTATCAGTTTTTATGTCTTTCCAGTGTTTATGTAAAAATGTTAGCTGTTTAATAGGAAGACGAAACAATTAAAGGTTACATATGTACACATTTGAAAACGCTTGTTTGTTTTTAAATAAAAAGGTCTATCAGTGTGATTGGTGCAACTTTCAAAATACTTTTTATTAAAAATAATTTTTACTTTTTGAAATACAGCTGCTTTGTATTCTGTATAAAGAGCAGCTGTATTGTGCGCTCAGGTCCGCGGGACTGATGGGTTCAGTGAAAGCGGGTCCTGTGTGTCTCTGATATACAGATCCACCTGTAATCGATTACATCTAAGTTGTGAACTTAGATGTGATTGATAGCAGCTAGATCTTGCATGTTAGAGACAGGGAGGATCCACTGTCACTGACCTCATCAGTGCTGCTCACCTGACGGATACAGGTCTCAGCGCTAGATACAATTGCTCTGTATACAGGATACAAAGCAGCTGTATCTCAAAAAGTAAAAATTATGTTTAATAAAAAATATTTTGAAAGTTGCACCAATCACACTGATAGACATTTTTTTTAACCCCTAAGCGCACCACAACGCAACTGTACGTCCTGATGGCCAGTGTCCTAGCACACCAGGACATACAGTTACTGTGTGGTTGCCGGTGCACACTGTCAGTGACAGTGTGCATCGGGAACTGGGAGGTCAGCTGTCTCTGACTTCAGCAATTAACTCTTTAATTTTAGAGGTTTTGTATTGCATCGGCACCCCCAACGATGAAATCGCGGGGCTTGCCGATGGTTGCAATGGCAACTGAAGGTCAAACAATGGCCTTCGTGTCTGCCATGTACAGAAGCCTATCAGGACCAGCCTACTGCTGGTCCTGATGGTCTTCCTGTCAGAGTGACAGGAAGTCACTGAGTCGTTCCCGACGCACACTGTCGGTGACAGTAAAAGGACATTCTAAAAACAATGCCAACATAAAAGTAGACATATGGAAAATGTTTAACTAGTAACTATTTTGTGTGGTATTACTATCTGTTTTACAAGCAGATACATTAAAATTTAGAAAAATGCACATTTGTGAACATTTTCTCTAAATTTTGGTGTTTTTCTCTAATAAATATCAAATTTATCGACCAAATTTTTCCCCTAACATAAAGTACAATATGTCACGAGAAAACAATCTCAGAATAACTCAGAAGCATTCCCAGGTTATTACCACATAAGTAACACAAGTCAGATTTGAAAAATGGCTGTGCCACAAGGCCAAAACAGGCTGCATCTTGAAGGTGGACGTAGCCTTTAAGTTGGCAACCCTGCTTTTTGTAAATATACACGCCTCAACATTGAAATTGCAACACCAAGAAAAGCAAGCTGTAAGGTTATGCAAATCGAGGAAGTAGCAGGTGTCGCTAAGATCTGCAATTTATCAAATTTTCAAGCACCAAGCTCCTATCTGTGGCATGTGGGAGGGGCATAAAAACCAGATTGAACGCAAAGTTTTTTAGCCACATGAAACCTCAAAAATCGGATCAAGTGGTGTATCCCACACCACTTGATCTGATTTTTGAGGTTCCATGAGATTAAAAAACGTTCATTGTGCGATGACTACTGTTCATCGACGTGCCAGTTATCGCCACTTGTCGCAAATTGAGAGGGACAGAATCCTTGAACTGAAAGACCTTGGTTTATCTCTCTGGCAGATCGCTATGCACCTAGGCATAGATGTCAGCACTGTTTAGTGTTGCGTCACCCGGAGGTTGAGAGAACAACAATGAATGGGAATAACAGCAAGTCTTAAAAGGCCATATGGGACTTTATCATGTGATTTATAGATTGTTTATGCAATGCACTGCTATACTCAGTGGCGGATTAATTAGGCCTTAGACCCTGGGCTGTTACCCAGACTTGGGGCCCCCTTCTCCACCGCCGCCCTGCCGCGTCCTAACTATTGTTAACACTACCTTTTTGTGCAAGCATTAACAAATGGGTGTTACGAATCCCCTTGTCAGAGGGCTGTGTCCCTACATACTGTAAGTCTCCAACCATCGCTGACAGTATCGCACTGTGCAGGGACACATCCTCCTGACAAGGGGAATGGTATCACCCATTTGTCTATCAGTCCTGGACTAAACAAAGACATTATGTGAAATATAAGGATTTCCTATAATAAATATGTCAGAAGACAGGACAGATTCTCTATAAATACAGTGGCTCACAGATGACGTCTTCTCAGATTCTAGTAGTTTTCCATCCGGTCCAGACCTCATGACGACTTCTCCCAGCCATGACCCATTTCTGCAGAATTTGCCACTCAGATGTCTCTCAGGTGGCTCCTCACTTTTCCAACATTTCCACACCTATAAACAAAGATATAATTCTCACGGTGCCACACACTGTGCCCCTAAATATAATAATACCCATACACTTCACCCCTGAATAAAATAGTACCAAACACTGTGCCCCTGAATATAATTGTGTCAAACACTGTAAAGTAAAGCAACACATACACAGTGCCCTCTGTAGATAGCACCCCACACAGCCCCTGTACAGATGTAGCCGTTCTTATCTTGACATTTGATGCATGAAATACACATTGGCAAGATCCTTTATCTTGACTTTTTCAATGACATTTCAAGATAAAGATGGCTACATCCTTAGCATCACACAACCTTCTGTAGATAGTGCCACACAAAGCCCCCTTTAGAAAGTGCCACTCACATCCCTGTAGATAGCGCCACACACAGCCCCCCCTATAGATAGCGCCACACAGCCCCCTGTAGATAGCGCCACACAGACCCCTTGGAGATAGTGCCTTATGGCCGCCCTGTAAATAGTACCGCATCTCCCCTATAGATAGTGCCACACAGCCTCCCTCTAAATAGTCAGACACACACCCCTAAAGATAGCACCACCCCATATGTAGATAGCGCCAAACAGCACCCCCTGTAGATAGCGCCACACAGCCTCCTGTAGATAGTGCCACACCCCCCTTTAGATAGCTCCAGCCCCCTATAGATAGCGCCACCCCACTGTATATAGCGCCACCACCCTGTAGATAGTGCCACACCCCCCCCTGTAGATAGCACCGCCCCCTTGTAGATAGCGTCACTCAGCCCCCTGTAGAAAGCGCCACACAGCCCCATGTAGATACGGCACACTGACCCTCTGTAGAATATGCCACCCCCTGTAGTTAGCGCCACACTTACCAGTCCCAGTTCCAGCACCGTTCTTCACTCCGACGAGGCAGGCCTGGTTTCTTCTGACCAGGCCACATACAGCGGAGCAACGCAAGTGGCGGGATGACATCATGCATCACAAAAACAGGCGGAATGGCGGGGAAGGGAACCGATAGTTCCCTTGCCTTGCCAGCAATATCAATTGTATCCGCGTTCAAAGGACGCGGATACAATGGAGTCCGGGGGCCTTCAGTTTTGTCGTGGTTATTGCAATGATTCATGGCAATAATTTGACAAAACTGTGATGTGGTCTTTGGGCAGCCATGGATTTTGGGAGCCTCGGCCCATGGACGGCCGCCCATAACGGACCTATGGGGATACACCACTGGCTATACTTATGTATTGCAGTATATTGCCTTAATTTGTGATTTCTATTATGCCTTGCCTCTGCCAAAGCATAATAATAGTTCACTGATGGCAGGCCAGAAGGTCTTAAATAGGCCTCTGGCTGCCATGGCAACCAATCGGCACACCACAATTTCATTGCGTGGGGGGGGTGATCAGAGTAATGAAGAAGCCCCGTCCCTCTGTCAAACCACATAGATGCCGGGGAATCAGAGACGTTAAATGGCCAGGTGTCAGGTGTTTCAAACAGCTGTGTATGATGCGTATGGTGCGATCTCAGCTGTACATTGGATGTTGCAAAGGGTTTAAGTTTAATTTTTTGTGCATTTATCATTGATGGAAAAATGTATAAGTAGATAAAATTCTGCCTGAAATTCTGCCTGACCAGTCTTTGTCAGGATGGTTACACTTCCAACCCCTCATGTCTTCTTTACCAGGGATCTTCAGTTTTTGATTTTCAAAAGTACTTATGATTTAATCTATTAGCAAACCCATTGTATTTATTAGCATTCAGGTACATAATCTGAGCTGATTTGCATAGAACCCCAGCAATGAATAACTTTCTTTTATTGTTTGACTTTTACACGAGTTTCACAAATATTTGAGTCTTTGTTCACACCACGTTTGTGATATATTATTGAATGGTTATGCTAAATTTATGCCCCAGACTTATGAAACTGTATGACTATATAGTTATGTACATATGTCTGCCGTTCTCTCCCATTATAAGTATAAAAAAAAAAAAAACTTCTGTGAGGGATACATTTTTATGGGATCTACATGTTTTGAAATTGAAAAGGTGTATTTAACTATGCCTTTAAATACAATAATCAAAAAAGTAAATAGATAGCAGATACTAAGACGGAATTCAAAAAAGGGATAAATTGTTATCTAATGACAAATAGCATAAAATGACAAATGCTAAATAATTTAGCAATGAAAGACGTATATTTGATTTAGGAAAGGATGTACTTGATTGACCTGTGTAACTTTAGAGTCAGAATTTCCCAAAAGTTTTCAATTAGGCAAAATCCAAAACTTTTGGGGTTTGCAATGCCGGCCGACATTTTACATATTAGAAAAAGGATAACATGACATCGGACCGGTGTCCCCATAATGCTTTGCAGATAGCCTTCCCAAAATGCACTGCATTTTGTTACGCATACCCATACAGGTTGATTAAACGGGAAAGGAAAAAGAAAGCGCGCATAGTGCATTAATCAGTAAAAAAACAATAGATGTAGAGAACTGTGGTCAAATATGCTGACCTGGTGTGGTTATGCTAGGAGCACAACATCCAGTAGAGAGTACTCCAGTGGGCCACTGTAGTGAAAAGTTTGAACAGGGTTGCAGCCCAAGTTCCGATCCGAGAGCGGTTGCAGTCTCGATATATACTGGAGGTCAAGAAAAAACAGCGGAATATTCAAGGGCGCAGCCGTGGGTATTTACTTCATTGCCGTGTAGGTATGGTGTAAAACGATGGAGAGCGAAATCAGATGAGATTCAAAGGTAATTTATTTGCACAGGTAAAACAACGCATTTCAAGGCCAAACCAGCCTCGTCATCAGGTTAGGCACAAATGATATGTAGGTTCAAGGTGAATACTTTTTTATATCCAAAGTTTAGTTCGGCAGTAACAAAAACTTCCGGGTCAAGGTTACAGGTCACATTCATTATAGTATGCGATAAACGTCAACCAAGAAACACAGTTGATTCCCCTTGTAGGGAATATAAAAATGCACGTATAACAGGTTAAAATAATAATAATATGGGTATGGATGTACACCATATGTATTGTTTATAAAAAATGTATGTATATAAATGTATTTTAAAATTGTATATTTGCAGTTATATCACGTAATTTTAAAATATAAAAATTTATATAAATGCACATAGAGCAAGCAACCGGGTCACTATGTTTACAAGGATTGGATGGGTATTGCGGACATATATGAGTTTTTTTGTGGATTGAAATAGACGGACGATATTGTGTAAATATATAGTCATCATGGTGATGTGACGATGAGATACTACGGAAGCCTGAGAGGCTCAGATCTGAAGAATGTGATAGGTGCCGGCATGAGTGACTCCCACATGTATTGACTCAACATATGTCACAAATATAATGTAAACAGAGCCTAAAGAAATAATAATTACTTTCTCATGTATTCGCTTAGCATTGTGTATAGGAATCAAGAATTTATATTATTATTATATTATTTTCATAATTTTCATTTTTAGGATATGTTTTCATATATTGTATACTGTATTATTCAGAATTTTGCCACTGGATCAAACCATCAATAACAAACCAAGAACGTGACAAAGTTCACAAGTTTTAATATTTTCCACTTCTCTAGTATGATATATATATATATATATATATACATATATATATATATATATATATATATATTGTTTTTTTATTTTATCTGTTCCCCAGGTTGGATCACGTTTTTTATTGCCCTATAGTATATCTTTCTAGTTCACCTAGCTGTCCTTGACTTATACAAAAGATAGAATCCATTGATCATGAGATTTCTGTTAGAAACTCTCCACAGTATTAACCTGGGCATTCTCTCTTGATCATGATAAACATTCCTGCACTATTTAACAAAGGGAGTTTTTACAGCGAACCTGGAAAATAAATAGAGAACAGAAACTATAATTAGCTGTATGTGTACAAAGATCCAGATCAATGGAATTGGTTTCTGAACACAGGTGTGGCCTGGTAGAAGCTTACTATAAGAAGGTTTGTTAAAGGCACTTGGACAGAATAACTAAATATAAAGCATGCACACTAATGTTTAGTAAGTCTGACTCATACTCACAAAGATAAAACTTTACCTACAGTATGGTTTGGTTTGAAATGGACTTTATCTTGTTCCTTGGACTCAAGTATAACCAAAGACTAAATGTTAGTTATAATAGTAAACAAAAACATACGTTGAGCTAACAGCCTAGACATCCTTGAAGAGCGCCCGGGGACAACAGTGCTGGGGGAGCTCTTGACGTCACTGTCATTATATGGACAGAGAGATCAGAAGCTTCCCCAGGACTGGAGTCCCCGGGCAAAGTGCTACCGGATACTTCCTCTGTACGGGGACACCGGCCCTGGGGAAACTCCTGACTTTTCTGTCAATAATGTAATATTGACAGTGATGTCATCAGCTTCCCCAGTGCTGTTGTCCCCGGGTACTCTGCGAGAGGGTCATGGCTACACATCAATGGAGAGGACAAGTAGAGGAAAGACTGCACTTTTTCGTTCATATTTCCACAAGATTATTGTTTTCTTATCTGTTATGTTTTTAAAATATTTTCAGACATTTGTTAGTTATATCTGTTTTGGAAAAACAGCTCCTATAGTGATTGTTATCCAGACAGACTCCTGAATGGCAAAACTGCCGTAAATCCAGAAAACTTTACTAGAAACTAGTAAGCTATTTAAAAGAGGGCTGCTTACACCTAGTTAATAATCCTTTATGAACACTACAGACACAGTCAAGACATTACACAAATAGATAGAATACATATTGTAGATGTAACATTTTAGAAATATTATTTATCCCTTCATGGGTTTAAGCGTTATAAATGAAAGTAAACATACTAACACATAGCTAGAGCACGTAAGTATGAGTGTGTATGAAACATAAATATATGCCTTCTAGGCTGAAATGCATGAAGCCAATCTCAAATATTATCATGTGATGTTAATCATTTAAGTTCTGAGCTGACCTGGCCCAGCACCTATCAGAATTATTGAATAGAAGCAATGAGGCACCACACAACTTCACACAGTGTCTACAAGTCTCTGGTAGTGATCACACTTTTTTAATGTTTCAAGGGGGCCTGTAGGCACCCTGGCTTGGGAAATCGCTGCACCCCTGCTCTGAGCCATCAATACGCTATAGTTCAAGTAATGTTAAAGTAAAACTAGTAAAATGAACCTATTACTGTCATGTAACATACCAGGGCCATTAATTCTTTCACTCTGGTCCCCTAAATGCAAGTTTTCAAGGTGCTCTGTACACTCTTTAATGCCACAAGATAAAGCCAAATGGTTGCCTGTTACTGAGTTGTACAGGAGAAGTTGCCAAATAGACACCTCTTCTCTGACATCACTAAGAGCTGTGCAGCTATTGGCTGAAACTGCACCTCATAGACTTCCTGCTCTGCCCGCCCCCTGCAGGTCACCTGCACATAATACTGATAATACTAAGTGCTCTCTGCTTCTTTGAGGTTATTCCCTATGCTTTCTGGTCCAAATGCGGAGGGGGCGTTGTTTTGGCACCTTCTCACGTGCAGCACAGTAACATGCAGCCATTTTATTATTTTCTGTGCTATTACCGCATATAGTGTATAGAGCACCTTGGAAACTTACATTTGAGGGACCGGATTTAAAGAATTAACGTTCCTGATATGTAACATTGCTCTCGTAGTTCTATTTTACTAATTTTGAAGATTTGCCCGGAATTTCACTTTAAGTTATTTATAAAATATCTTTGCTAATTGTTAGTAATATTAAATTGGGACAGTAGATAGACAGATGGAAGGTCAACTTTTAGCCTGTCATGTAACACCAATTTCATTATTAAAAGCCATACAGGTTTTGCAAAGATATTTCCAGTCATTCTTGTGAAGCAAAAATACATCTGTATCTTAGTGGAAATTAGAATGGCAAAAAAATGATATAGATCTACACCTCTCACAATATAAACAAAGGATGTTTTGCAGTGATTAAGTAGCTATTTATTTCTAGGAGGCAATTATCTGCTGTCATTCAGTGTTGTCTAAATTAGGGCTTCAGTTATGAAATTAACGTTATGGAATACATAATATCAAATTTATCGACCAAATTTTTCCCCTAACATAAAGTACAATATGTCACGAGAAAACAATCTCAGAATAACTCAGAAGCATTCCCAGGTTATTACCACATAAGTAACACAAGTCAGATTTGAAAAATGGCTGTGCCACAAGGCCAAAACAGGCTGCATCTTGAAGGTGGACGTAGCCTTTAAGTTGGCAACCCTGCTTTTTGTAAATATACACGCCTCAACATTGAAATTGCAACACCAAGAAAAGCAAGCTGTAAGGTTATGCAAATCGAGGAAGTAGCAGGTGTCGCTAAGATCTGCAATTTATCAAATTTTCAAGCACCAAGCTCCTATCTGTGGCATGTGGGAGGGGCATAAAAACCAGATTGAACGCAAAGTTTTTTAGCCACATGAAACCTCAAAAATCGGATCAAGTGGTGTATCCCACACCACTTGATCTGATTTTTGAGGTTCCATGAGATTAAAAAACGTTCATTGTGCGATGACTACTGTTCATCGACGTGCCAGTTATCGCCACTTGTCGCAAATTGAGAGGGACAGAATCCTTGAACTGAAAGACCTTGGTTTATCTCTCTGGCAGATCGCTATGCACCTAGGCATAGATGTCAGCACTGTTTAGTGTTGCGTCACCCGGAGGTTGAGAGAACAACAATGAATGGGAATAACAGCAAGTCTTAAAAGGCCATATGGGACTTTATCATGTGATTTATAGATTGTTTATGCAATGCACTGCTATACTCAGTGGCGGATTAATTAGGCCTTAGACCCTGGGCTGTTACCCAGACTTGGGGCCCCCTTCTCCACCGCCGCCCTGCCGCGTCCTAACTATTGTTAACACTACCTTTTTGTGCAAGCATTAACAAATGGGTGTTACGAATCCCCTTGTCAGAGGGCTGTGTCCCTACATACTGTAAGTCTCCAACCATCGCTGACAGTATCGCACTGTGCAGGGACACATCCTCCTGACAAGGGGAATGGTATCACCCATTTGTCTATCAGTCCTGGACTAAACAAAGACATTATGTGAAATATAAGGATTTCCTATAATAAATATGTCAGAAGACAGGACAGATTCTCTATAAATACAGTGGCTCACAGATGACGTCTTCTCAGATTCTAGTAGTTTTCCATCCGGTCCAGACCTCATGACGACTTCTCCCAGCCATGACCCATTTCTGCAGAATTTGCCACTCAGATGTCTCTCAGGTGGCTCCTCACTTTTCCAACATTTCCACACCTATAAACAAAGATATAATTCTCACGGTGCCACACACTGTGCCCCTAAATATAATAATACCCATACACTTCACCCCTGAATAAAATAGTACCAAACACTGTGCCCCTGAATATAATTGTGTCAAACACTGTAAAGTAAAGCAACACATACACAGTGCCCTCTGTAGATAGCACCCCACACAGCCCCTGTACAGATGTAGCCGTTCTTATCTTGACATTTGATGCATGAAATACACATTGGCAAGATCCTTTATCTTGACTTTTTCAATGACATTTCAAGATAAAGATGGCTACATCCTTAGCATCACACAACCTTCTGTAGATAGTGCCACACAAAGCCCCCTTTAGAAAGTGCCACTCACATCCCTGTAGATAGCGCCACACACAGCCCCCCCTATAGATAGCGCCACACAGCCCCCTGTAGATAGCGCCACACAGACCCCTTGGAGATAGTGCCTTATGGCCGCCCTGTAAATAGTACCGCATCTCCCCTATAGATAGTGCCACACAGCCTCCCTCTAAATAGTCAGACACACACCCCTAAAGATAGCACCACCCCATATGTAGATAGCGCCAAACAGCACCCCCTGTAGATAGCGCCACACAGCCTCCTGTAGATAGTGCCACACCCCCCTTTAGATAGCTCCAGCCCCCTATAGATAGCGCCACCCCACTGTATATAGCGCCACCACCCTGTAGATAGTGCCACACCCCCCCCTGTAGATAGCACCGCCCCCTTGTAGATAGCGTCACTCAGCCCCCTGTAGAAAGCGCCACACAGCCCCATGTAGATACGGCACACTGACCCTCTGTAGAATATGCCACCCCCTGTAGTTAGCGCCACACTTACCAGTCCCAGTTCCAGCACCGTTCTTCACTCCGACGAGGCAGGCCTGGTTTCTTCTGACCAGGCCACATACAGCGGAGCAACGCAAGTGGCGGGATGACATCATGCATCACAAAAACAGGCGGAATGGCGGGGAAGGGAACCGATAGTTCCCTTGCCTTGCCAGCAATATCAATTGTATCCGCGTTCAAAGGACGCGGATACAATGGAGTCCGGGGGCCTTCAGTTTTGTCGTGGTTATTGCAATGATTCATGGCAATAATTTGACAAAACTGTGATGTGGTCTTTGGGCAGCCATGGATTTTGGGAGCCTCGGCCCATGGACGGCCGCCCATAACGGACCTATGGGGATACACCACTGGCTATACTTATGTATTGCAGTATATTGCCTTAATTTGTGATTTCTATTATGCCTTGCCTCTGCCAAAGCATAATAATAGTTCACTGATGGCAGGCCAGAAGGTCTTAAATAGGCCTCTGGCTGCCATGGCAACCAATCGGCACACCACAATTTCATTGCGTGGGGGGGGGTGATCAGAGTAATGAAGAAGCCCCGTCCCTCTGTCAAACCACATAGATGCCGGGGAATCAGAGACGTTAAATGGCCAGGTGTCAGGTGTTTCAAACAGCTGTGTATGATGCGTATGGTGCGATCTCAGCTGTACATTGGATGTTGCAAAGGGTTTAAGTTTAATTTTTTGTGCATTTATCATTGATGGAAAAATGTATAAGTAGATAAAATTCTGCCTGAAATTCTGCCTGACCAGTCTTTGTCAGGATGGTTACACTTCCAACCCCTCATGTCTTCTTTACCAGGGATCTTCAGTTTTTGATTTTCAAAAGTACTTATGATTTAATCTATTAGCAAACCCATTGTATTTATTAGCATTCAGGTACATAATCTGAGCTGATTTGCATAGAACCCCAGCAATGAATAACTTTCTTTTATTGTTTGACTTTTACACGAGTTTCACAAATATTTGAGTCTTTGTTCACACCACGTTTGTGATATATTATTGAATGGTTATGCTAAATTTATGCCCCAGACTTATGAAACTGTATGACTATATAGTTATGTACATATGTCTGCCGTTCTCTCCCATTATAAGTATAAAAAAAAAAAAAACTTCTGTGAGGGATACATTTTTATGGGATCTACATGTTTTGAAATTGAAAAGGTGTATTTAACTATGCCTTTAAATACAATAATCAAAAAAGTAAATAGATAGCAGATACTAAGACGGAATTCAAAAAAGGGATAAATTGTTATCTAATGACAAATAGCATAAAATGACAAATGCTAAATAATTTAGCAATGAAAGACGTATATTTGATTTAGGAAAGGATGTACTTGATTGACCTGTGTAACTTTAGAGTCAGAATTTCCCAAAAGTTTTCAATTAGGCAAAATCCAAAACTTTTGGGGTTTGCAATGCCGGCCGACATTTTACATATTAGAAAAAGGATAACATGACATCGGACCGGTGTCCCCATAATGCTTTGCAGATAGCCTTCCCAAAATGCACTGCATTTTGTTACGCATACCCATACAGGTTGATTAAACGGGAAAGGAAAAAGAAAGCGCGCATAGTGCATTAATCAGTAAAAAAACAATAGATGTAGAGAACTGTGGTCAAATATGCTGACCTGGTGTGGTTATGCTAGGAGCACAACATCCAGTAGAGAGTACTCCAGTGGGCCACTGTAGTGAAAAGTTTGAACAGGGTTGCAGCCCAAGTTCCGATCCGAGAGCGGTTGCAGTCTCGATATATACTGGAGGTCAAGAAAAAACAGCGGAATATTCAAGGGCGCAGCCGTGGGTATTTACTTCATTGCCGTGTAGGTATGGTGTAAAACGATGGAGAGCGAAATCAGATGAGATTCAAAGGTAATTTATTTGCACAGGTAAAACAACGCATTTCAAGGCCAAACCAGCCTCGTCATCAGGTTAGGCACAAATGATATGTAGGTTCAAGGTGAATACTTTTTTATATCCAAAGTTTAGTTCGGCAGTAACAAAAACTTCCGGGTCAAGGTTACAGGTCACATTCATTATAGTATGCGATAAACGTCAACCAAGAAACACAGTTGATTCCCCTTGTAGGGAATATAAAAATGCACGTATAACAGGTTAAAATAATAATAATATGGGTATGGATGTACACCATATGTATTGTTTATAAAAAATGTATGTATATAAATGTATTTTAAAATTGTATATTTGCAGTTATATCACGTAATTTTAAAATATAAAAATTTATATAAATGCACATAGAGCAAGCAACCGGGTCACTATGTTTACAAGGATTGGATGGGTATTGCGGACATATATGAGTTTTTTTGTGGATTGAAATAGACGGACGATATTGTGTAAATATATAGTCATCATGGTGATGTGACGATGAGATACTACGGAAGCCTGAGAGGCTCAGATCTGAAGAATGTGATAGGTGCCGGCATGAGTGACTCCCACATGTATTGACTCAACATATGTCACAAATATAATGTAAACAGAGCCTAAAGAAATAATAATTACTTTCTCATGTATTCGCTTAGCATTGTGTATAGGAATCAAGAATTTATATTATTATTATATTATTTTCATAATTTTCATTTTTAGGATATGTTTTCATATATTGTATACTGTATTATTCAGAATTTTGCCACTGGATCAAACCATCAATAACAAACCAAGAACGTGACAAAGTTCACAAGTTTTAATATTTTCCACTTCTCTAGTATGATATATATATATATATATACATATATATATATATATATATATATATTGTTTTTTTATTTTATCTGTTCCCCAGGTTGGATCACGTTTTTTATTGCCCTATAGTATATCTTTCTAGTTCACCTAGCTGTCCTTGACTTATACAAAAGATAGAATCCATTGATCATGAGATTTCTGTTAGAAACTCTCCACAGTATTAACCTGGGCATTCTCTCTTGATCATGATAAACATTCCTGCACTATTTAACAAAGGGAGTTTTTACAGCGAACCTGGAAAATAAATAGAGAACAGAAACTATAATTAGCTGTATGTGTACAAAGATCCAGATCAATGGAATTGGTTTCTGAACACAGGTGTGGCCTGGTAGAAGCTTACTATAAGAAGGTTTGTTAAAGGCACTTGGACAGAATAACTAAATATAAAGCATGCACACTAATGTTTAGTAAGTCTGACTCATACTCACAAAGATAAAACTTTACCTACAGTATGGTTTGGTTTGAAATGGACTTTATCTTGTTCCTTGGACTCAAGTATAACCAAAGACTAAATGTTAGTTATAATAGTAAACAAAAACATACGTTGAGCTAACAGCCTAGACATCCTTGAAGAGCGCCCGGGGACAACAGTGCTGGGGGAGCTCATGACGTCACTGTCATTATATGGACAGAGAGATCAGAAGCTTCCCCAGGACTGGAGTCCCCGGGCAAAGTGCTACCGGATACTTCCTCTGTACGGGGACACCGGCCCTGGGGAAACTCCTGACTTTTCTGTCAATAATGTAATATTGACAGTGATGTCATCAGCTTCCCCAGTGCTGTTGTCCCCGGGTACTCTGCGAGAGGGTCATGGCTACACATCAATGGAGAGGACAAGTAGAGGAAAGACTGCACTTTTTCGTTCATATTTCCACAAGATTATTGTTTTCTTATCTGTTATGTTTTTAAAATATTTTCAGACATTTGTTAGTTATATCTGTTTTGGAAAAACAGCTCCTATAGTGATTGTTATCCAGACAGACTCCTGAATGGCAAAACTGCCGTAAATCCAGAAAACTTTACTAGAAACTAGTAAGCTATTTAAAAGAGGGCTGCTTACACCTAGTTAATAATCCTTTATGAACACTACAGACACAGTCAAGACATTACACAAATAGATAGAATACATATTGTAGATGTAACATTTTAGAAATATTATTTATCCCTTCATGGGTTTAAGCGTTATAAATGAAAGTAAACATACTAACACATAGCTAGAGCACGTAAGTATGAGTGTGTATGAAACATAAATATATGCCTTCTAGGCTGAAATGCATGAAGCCAATCTCAAATATTATCATGTGATGTTAATCATTTAAGTTCTGAGCTGACCTGGCCCAGCACCTATCAGAATTATTGAATAGAAGCAATGAGGCACCACACAACTTCACACAGTGTCTACAAGTCTCTGGTAGTGATCACACTTTTTTAATGTTTCAAGGGGGCCTGTAGGCACCCTGGCTTGGGAAATCGCTGCACCCCTGCTCTGAGCCATCAATACGCTATAGTTCAAGTATTGTTAAAGTAAAACTAGTAAAATGAACCTATTACTGTCATGTAACATACCAGGGCCATTAATTCTTTCACTCTGGTCCCCTAAATGCAAGTTTTCAAGGTGCTCTGTACACTCTTTAATGCCACAAGATAAAGCCAAATGGTTGCCTGTTACTGAGTTGTACAGGAGAAGTTGCCAAATAGACACCTCTTCTCTGACATCACTAAGAGCTGTGCAGCTATTGGCTGAAACTGCACCTCATAGACTTCCTGCTCTGCCCGCCCCCTGCAGGTCACCTGCACATAATACTGATAATACTAAGTGCTCTCTGCTTCTTTGAGGTTATTCCCTATGCTTTCTGGTCCAAATGCGGAGGGGGCGTTGTTTTGGCACCTTCTCACGTGCAGCACAGTAACATGCAGCCATTTTATTATTTTCTGTGCTATTACCGCATATAGTGTATAGAGCACCTTGGAAACTTACATTTGAGGGACCGGATTTAAAGAATTAACGTTCCTGATATGTAACATTGCTCTCGTAGTTCTATTTTACTAATTTTGAAGATTTGCCCGGAATTTCACTTTAAGTTATTTATAAAATATCTTTGCTAATTGTTAGTAATATTAAATTGGGACAGTAGATAGACAGATGGAAGGTCAACTTTTAGCCTGTCATGTAACACCAATTTCATTATTAAAAGCCATACAGGTTTTGCAAAGATATTTCCAGTCATTCTTGTGAAGCAAAAATACATCTGTATCTTAGTGGAAATTAGAATGGCAAAAAAATGATATAGATCTACACCTCTCACAATATAAACAAAGGATGTTTTGCAGTGATTAAGTAGCTATTTATTTCTAGGAGGCAATTATCTGCTGTCATTCAGTGTTGTCTAAATTAGGGCTTCAGTTATGAAATTAACGTTATGGAATACATAAGCATAATATTAAATATGTTTATTAATATCCTCATTTACATACTTGCAATCAAATATTTTACGCCACACTGGGGCACATGTATAACAGATGAAAATGCTACAAGTGTGCCAAATTTATAAAAAAGACACCAGTTTCTTTTAAAGTTTCCCAGTTTTCAACAGTTTTCAAAGTGTGGTTCAATTTGTTGCATATGCTTCAATTAAATATAGTATGTGCAACATTTTCTGTTCCAAAAAACAATTGTTCAACCGCCTATATTTGGTCAGGTCAGACCTGAAATACACAAGCAAAAAGTGACAGAGGCGCCATTTCCATTTATTTTATGTGACATTTTGGACTAAAAGACTTAATCCCATCTTAAGCATTTATGGCATATTCACCGGATATGCCATCAATATCTGACAGGTGTGGGTCCCACCTTTGGGACCCTCACCTGTCAGAGGATAGGAGGTCTAGTGTCCCTCATTCACCCATTCTTGACCACTGTAGCCTTCATAAACACTCCTTATGGGAGTTATGGAAGCAAGTAGCATTTGGTTCTTTCCGTAACTCCCATACTGCCACTGCGGAAGTTTATTGACAAATGGAGAACCCCAAACCTTTGGTTTCCCAATAGGTGAAAATCCCACCTATGCATATGCCATAAATGCTTATGATGAGAATACCCCTTTAAGTCAGTATGTTGCAAAATCAAGCACATTCACTTACATACAGGCTTGTGACAATTTATTTAATTTGCCCATTATCCCATTACAAAAAAACTGATGCAGCAAAGATGCTGTTTATACACGTGCCCTATTATGTTCTTATCACCATTGATGTCATTTAAGTGATGTCATGATACTCATCTAGGTAATCTTTTTAAAAACCTCACTCTACTGTAATTGTGTACGTGAAAATGTGAAATGTGATATTACCTATTTGCAAATTACTACACTCCATCTATGTAAAAATGTACATTATAAACTATATAAAAAAATATGGAGAACTACTTTGTCATCCTGTGACAATCACACTCCATAGTAATAAATCGAGTTGCCCAAAGATGTATGGATGTGCCATTTTCATGCATTATAGATCAATAAGAAAGATACAGGGTGAAAAAGTAATGTGCAAGTTGCTATTGAAGATATGACATGACGAGAATCTGTGTGTAGCCCAAGACTTAAAGTGGTAGGATATATGTTTTAGGTCTTTAAAGCTAGTGCACAATGTATTTCGTTAGATTTTTTTTTTAAAAACAAGCTTTAGGGTATGTGCACACACACTAATTACGTCCGTAATTGACGGACGTATTTCGGCCGCAAGTACCGGACCGAACACAGTGCAGGGAGCCGGGCTCCTAGCATCATAGTTATGTACGATGCTAGGAGCCCCTGCCTCTCCGTGGAACTACTGTCCCGTACTGAAAACATGATTACATTGCCTTTTATTATTAAATCTGTTGCCAAATGGCATAAAGTTGTTATAAGGTTTTGAAAGGCCACATATAGTACGTGCATCAGAGCCAAACCACAGCAATATGTGTTGTAAATCCCAAGTACCTTATAAATAGATCAGGACTAAAAAGATCAGGAATCTGTCATATTCATTCACATCAGTGTTACCTACAGAAATTAATGTCAATGTCATTCAATTAAATTAACTTTTCATTCCTTTCCTTACTTCAAAAAGATACAAACATTATTTTTTTTAGCAAGGATTGAATCAGCCTCTAGTATCCAGCAGTATAAATGGAATCCAGCTCAGGACATTAAGTGTAGGCTCGAGCTTCATCACCAAACAATAAAATGTTATATCAAAAAAGATTTGAGATTTGTAAAAAAAATGAAATTCATTTATATAAAATATTACAAAGCTGATTAAACAATATCTAAAAAAAATATGTACCCACATTAAAATACAGTATCTAATGTTCATTCAGACATTAGAGCCCAGAAACGGAATCCAGCCTACTCCTGATCTTCATCTATCACAAGCCACTTTTCCTTTGAATTGTTTGCAATTATCAGTTTTCAGGTAGTCCCAGGTCTCGAATTGATACAGTCTTGAAGCAGACAAGACTTAAAACACATAACTCAAGAAGGAAAGCTTTCTGAGGAATAGGCAGAGTACTCAAGGTCAGATAAAGACTAGATCATATGGCAATTGACAATGTAAAATCATGCACGTTCAGCAAGAAACCATCAACTCTGTAGGCAAACACTATTCCGATGGTAAAATGATAGGTCAAAAATATATGGAACAGAATTACACTTAAATGCTGAGCTTTGCGTCCCATATTTATAGAAAAATATAGTTTACATAGCCTCAAGGGGGGGGGGGGGGTGAGCTGGTGATCATCTATGCATATGAAGATTCCCAAAAGTCCCTACATGAGCGCTCTAGCATGAAGCACACGCAGAGTGTCATACAAAGTCCACATATTAATAAAGGATGATGCACACATATATTGCAAAGAATGTTTTGCATTAACTTGCGGTAAAAATACAGTAAGCAGAGGCACTATAGCTATGGATTTACATTTTATGCAGGTTTACAGAATTGGAAACATCTCCTACTCAGCCAGGAATTTTATACATTTTTTTTTCTATTCAGATTACCCCAAATTTCGGCCTTTTTTCATCATAGTAAATTAGTTGAGAGAGTATTGAAATTGCAGCGCACATCAGACATGTAATTATTATTACCTGTCAGTCACTTGTTGGGAACCCTGATTGTTGTGAGCAAAACATCTATATTCTACAAGAGAGAATCATACCATTTAAATTATTACTTTCGTGTCTGCACTTGAGAAGGATAATTATGATGCGCTTCAAGCTCCTCTGATGTGCTGTAAAGGTAATTGAGAATATGTATGACAGGAGACAGACTTGAGATGCGGAGCCGTCTGTCAGCCTGATAATAAGCAGGATCTGAGTACACATACATCTGTTAAAGATCCAGACTTCTATTACAAGATCAGCACAACCGTCTTATTCCTGATTCATTAACACTAGAACATTAGCCAAGTGGTGCTACAATACACTCAATATTTACAAGCACTGAATAATATACTTTTTATTACCTAGACCTTCAATTTTTCCCTTTGACATTTTGGTAGCAAATGTAAAAAGAATACCTAAATTGACTCACTAAAAAATAACGGTAAACTATGCTGTAGGCATATTATTCTCTGTATATACCAAACTTTCATAAAATTGACTTGATTCACTAGAACAGTCGCATGGATGTGCATGATCATGGCACAAATACTGCTCTTTTGGAAACTTCCCTTTCCCTCAGATTTTAGGCCCAAGAGCTGTTAGTAGTTATGCCCTTGGTGCACATGTATCCTACAAGGCCAGTAAATTTCACCATGGGCAATGTGAAAGGGGAATTGGGCCTCCTGAGTTGCTAGGCTCCATAGTTAATACTATGCCTGCTAACATGGTAGCCACACTCCGCTGCATCTCCTCATAGGAGGGAAGGGTGGAATGATGATCAGGCTAATTCCTCTCTACCTTGTTAATGCTAACATTCGTGTGAGAAAAGAGGGAGGTCTGGATACTATGACAACACTCATAGTAGTGGGTATTAACCTGAGCCGGCATCTACTCCCATGGGTTGCAGTGACTGCCTTTATGGTTACACACTATAAGTCGTTTTCTGAGAACTGTTCCTCAACAAAACACAGCGGCATTCAAGGCAAAACCACAGAACTGCAGGTACTAAACTTAAGGCCTTATTCAGACGACCGTGTCCAGTCCGTGATATACGGACCTTGCATCCGCCGTATTCCCTGGACCGACCACAGTTCAGGCAGCCGGGCTCCTAGCATCGTAGTAATCTATGATACTAGGAGTCACTGCATCCCCGCAGGAATACTGTCCCGTACTGTAATCATGTTTTCAGTACGGGACAGTATTCCCGCGGAGAGGCAGGGTCTCCTAGCATCATATATAACTATGATGCTAGAAATCTGGCTCCCTGAACTGTGGTCGGTCCTGGAAATACTGCCGGCACACAGTCCGTATATCACAGACCGAAAACGACCGTCTGTATAAGGCCTTAGAGTGGAGATTGAATAATAATTTGCTCTTTATATACATTATCAATGTTGGCTGGTTCTGTAATTTTCATTAATGCATGATGCCACTTTTGTGTGCTAATTAATAAATTAATTATTACTAAATTACATTAAATTATTGCTTAAAGAACTCTACTGACATGTATGTTTTAGTAAATACTTGTATTTCTCATAAAATAACTATTCTGGAGCACTTTTTTTTAATATAACTGTAGCGTCCATGGCCACGGGCCGTCGGGTTTACTCACCTCCCGACGCACGCAGCCATGGATCCGTGAGCGCTGGTCCCCATCTCCTTCCTAGGAGATGCCAGTGATCACTTCCACTCCGGTCTGCAGTGTCCCGTAGGGTGTGCGCGCACGCTCGTGCCCAGCCTTAAAGGGCCAGCGCGCGCACAGAGGAAATCATCATCATCAACTGCCATGATTTTCTGGTCTATAAGAAGGCCCCAGGCCTTCTGATCCTTGCCTGAGCGTTGTTAGTTTTCCCAGTCTGTCTTTCAAATGGTCCCTTAGTGTTTCCCGTTCCAGTTGTTACCCGTGCCCTGTTACCTGTTCCTGTATCCCGTGCTGTTCTTTTTCCTGTGCCTATTACTGTCGTAGTCGTGTCACATCCTGTGTCATCTGCCACGTCCAGAGGAATTCGCCACGTCTGGCACAACCTGCGGCATCTGTGTCATCCGCCACGTCATGTGTCTTCTGCCAAGTCCAGAGGAATTCGCCACATCTGGCGCAACCTGCGGCACCTGTGACATCCGCCACATTTGGCGATACCTGCTGCACCCATCTCCATCTGTGCCAGAGCTGCAAAGAATGTCTGGACTATCCAGGTACCCTTGTGCGGGACTTTGTATTCTGGGGTTCCTGTTGTTTGGCCAGCTGCCTCCCTGCTACGGCGGTGCGCCCTAGTGGGTCCACTAATCCACTACATGACAATAACACTACATTGTACTGTTCATGTATTATTCCTTCTATAAATGTATGAATAAATTGACAACTGGGTGTGTGTCCCTACACAGTCTGACTATGTCCAATCAGTGTTCTCAGTGTCAGACTGTGAGACACACCCAAGGGAAAGATAACACCCAGTTGTCCATTTATTCATACATTTCTAGGCGGAATAACAGAGGAACGACACAACGCAGAGTTCTAAGAAAAGATGCTCCAGAGTTGTAATTCTATTGGGAACACAAATATTCACTGAAATACGCAAGCTAGGAGCGCCGACAGGTCCTCTTTAAATAGCAATTCTATGATTCTATCGTTTTAACAAATCGTTTATCCTACTGAATTTTTCCAAACATGCTAAACTGACTACTAGGGGAACTGAATTTTCCTGATTTTTATCATCCAAGCAGATTAGCACAATTTACTGCAATCTGTAGTCGAGATCACAATTAAAAACTGCAGATGGTTAAACATTTCCCAATCAATGGGAATAGTTATTTGCTTGAAACTGCAGAAGAAAAGGTCTTCTCCATGGGCTCTGTCTGGTATTCCAGAGCAAGTCCCGTCACTTAAATGGCGTATGGACAACAGTGGTGCTGTAGACACTTTTTCTAATCTTATTTATAAAAATATCGAAATATATATGCAAAATAGTAAATTACTTTAATAGAACTTTGGCTATTATGACGTTTACATAATATTAATAATAATAATAATAATAATAATAACAATAATAATAATAATAATAATAATAACAACATATTATTATTATTCATGTGAGGTCATAGTTCAAAAAGAACTCTGTTTGGTAAAATGACTGCTGACTGTATAATGACAAGTCCACATCAGCATATCGCTTTTAACCGCTTCCCGACCGCCCACTGTATATTCACGTCGGCACTTGCTGGGCTCTGTGCGGTGCCGACGTGAATTCACGGTGGGTGTTAAAAGCACGATCCGGGTGTCTCAGAGTAGCGCTGACACCCGGATCGCGCTGTTATCACCTGCCTCTGGTCCCGGAGATATGATCGGGACCTGATTAGTTCAGGTCCCGGTCATGTGATCGCAGGGAAAGTGTGTTGTAGCAACGAACTGGAAAGTTTGTTGCTATAACAGACTGGAAAGTTTGTTGCTACAACAAACTTTCCCGGGGACCGATTGCGGGTGCTGCAGTCGGTTATAAGGCAGAACCGGGCGCCATACAACAGCCCCCGGGTCTGAATGCACGACAGCCTATGAGAACCAGCCGGAGGCAGGTCCTCATAAGCTTCCTGTCAGTGTGACTCTCAGCGTCACACTGACAGTTTATAATACGTTACACTACCTAGTAAGTAGTGTAATGTATTATAGCAGCGATCAGTGCTGCCAGTCTTCAAGTAAAAAGTAAAAAATAAAGTAATAAAAATGTTTTATAAAAGTGTAAAAACAAGTTATAAAAGTTACAAAAACAAAAAATTCTTTTTTTTCCTATAAGTTTTTATTATAGGAAAAAAGATGAAAATGTTAAAAAAAGTACACATATTTGGTATCACCGCGTTCGTAACGACCCAAACTATAAAAATATAATATTATTTTTCCCGTACGGTGAACAGCGCAAAAAAAACAATTAAAAAACAATGTCAGAATCACTATTTTTTGGTCATCAACTCTCCCAAAATATAGAATAAAAAGTGATCAAAAAGTCGCATGTACCCCAAAATAATACCAATAAAAACTACAACCCGTCCCGCAAAAAACAAGCCCTTACACCGCTTTTTTGACGGAAAAATAAAAAATTATGGCTCTCGGAATATGGTGACACAAAAAATAAATAATTTTATAGAAAAGTGATTTTATTGCGCAATCGCCACAAAACATAAAAAACCTATATACATATGTTATCGCCGTAATCGTACCAACCCTCAGAATAAAGTTAAATTTAATTTATACTGCACGGTGAGCACTGTAAAAAAAAAATACAAAAAACATTGTCAGAATTTATGTTTCTTTGTGACTTTGCTTGCCAAAAAAAACTAATAAAAAGTGATAAAAAAGAATCACATGTACCCTAAAATGGTACCAATGAAAAGTACAGATTGTCCAGCAACAAATAAGCCCTCGCACAGCTCCGTTGGAGCAAAAAATAAAACAGTTCTGGCTCTCAGAATATGGCGATGCAAAATGTGCAGAGTGTTCCAAAAGCAGTTGAGATCGGGCGACCATTTATCAGTGCGACACCGGCCACATATCTGCGGATTATTATTTATGTACCCGATTATTATACCCTCTTATTATGTCCTGATGTTCTCCGCACAGGTTACATATACCCCACATTATAAATTGAAATACCAGCAAAACCCCAAACAGAACAGTTACCAAGCAAAATCTGCGCTCCAAAAGCCAAATGGCGTTCCCTCCCTTCTGAGCCCCACAACGTGCCCAAGCACCAGCTTACGTCCACATATATGATATTTTATATCCGGGAGAACCCGCTCAACATTGTATGAGGTATTTGTCTTCAGTGGCACAAACTGAACACAACGTATTGTGCATTAAAATGGCATATCATTGGAAAATTGTAATTTTCAATTTGCACCATCCACTGCGCATTAACGCCTTCGCGCACCACGACTTAATATCATGTCGTGGTACGAGGGATTATATATGGAGCGGGCTCACGCGCTGCGCCCACTCCATATTCTGCAGGTGTCAGCTGTGTATTACAGCTGACACCCGGGACTAACGGACAGGAACAGCGATCGCGCTGTTACAGGAGCCTGTAAAATGACATTATACTGCAATACATTAGTATTGCAGTGTATTGTACCAGCGACCTAATGATCGCTCGTTCCAGTCCACTAAAGGGACTTTTGGGAGGTTTCCACTGTACCTCAGGGGTTTTGCATATGCGACATGACACCCGAAAACCATTCCAGCTAAATTTGAGCTCCAAAAGCCAAATATTGTTCCTTTCCTTCTGAGTCCTGCCGTGGGTCCAAACAGCCGTTTATTACCACATATGGTGTATTGCTGAAATCAGGACAAATTGCTTTACAAATTTTGGGGTGATTTTTCTACTTTATTCATTGTAAAAATTAAACATTTCTATGTTTTCTCATTTTCACGGCCTAATTCCACTAAATTCAGCAAAAAAACTGTGGGGTCAAAATGCTAACTATACCCCTAGAAAAATTCCTTGAGGGGTGTAGTCTTCAAAATGGGGTCAGTTTTGGGGGGATTCCACTGTTTTGCTCCCTCCAGGGCGTTGCAAACGCGACATGGCACTGAAAAACAATCCAGCAAAATCTGCGCTTCAAAATCCAAATGGCGCTCCTTCTCTTCTGAGCTCTGCCGTGGGTCCAAACAGCAATTTAGTACCACATATGGGGTATTGGCCTAATCGGGAGAAGTAGCTTTACAAGTTTTGGGGTGCTTTTTAATCTTTATTGCTTGCAAATATTATGTTTTTTCACTTTCACAGACATACTCCAATAAATATAGCAAAATACCTGTGGGTCAAGATGCTAACTATACCCCTAGATAAATTTCTTGAGGTGTGTAGTTTCCAAAACCGTCTCACTTTTGTGGGATTTCCACTGTTTTGGCACCACAAGACCTCTTCAAACCTGACATGGTGCCTAAAATATATTATAAAAAAAGGAGGCCCCAAAATCCACTAGGTGCTCCTTTGCTTCTGAGGCCGGTGTTTCCAGTAAGTTAGCGCACTAGGGCCACATGTGGGATATTTCTAAAAACTGCAGAATCTGGGCAATAAATATTGAGTTGCATTTCTCGGGTAAAACCTTCTGTGTTACAGAAAAAAATGTATTACAAATGAATTTCAGCAAAAAAATTAAAATTTGTAAATTTCACCTGTACATTGCTTTAATTCCTGTGAAGCGCCTAAAGGGTTAAGGAACTTTCTGAATGCGGTTTTGTATACTTTGAGGGGTGCAGTTTTTAATATGGGGTGATTTATGGGGTCTATCTAGTACATAAGGCCCTCAACGCCACTTCAGAACTGAACTGGCCCCTGTAAAAGTAGCCTTTTGAAATTTTCTTGAAAATGTGAGAAATTGCTGCTAAAGTTCTAAGCCTTGTAACGTCCTAGAAAAATAAAATAATGTTCAAAAAACAATGCAAATATAAAGTAGACATATGGAATATGTAAAATAGTAACTATTTTGTGTGGTATTACTATCTGTTTTACAAGCAGATACATTTAAAATTAGAAAAATCATAATTTTTGCAAATTTTCTAAAAATGTTGGTGTTTTTCACAAATAAGCAATGAATTTATTAATCAAAATTTTCCACTAACATAAAGTACAATATGTCACGAGAAAACAATCTCAGAATCGCTTGGATAGGCAAAAGCATTCCAGAGTTATTAACACATAAATTGACACATGTCAGATTTGAGAAAATGGGGCTGGTCATGAAGGTCAAAATGAGCTCGGTCTTGAAAGGGTTAAGTTAGTCATCCTTTTCATATTATTTCAATAACTTCCCTCTAAAATCTAATATAATTTAAGCTAAATAGGATGTTATAACATCTTTTAATAGTCAGGGACAAAGTTTAAAATTTATATCTGCTAAATCTGTTTTGGCTGTACATTTCTAAAAGGAGATGTGCCTTATGCTCCAAAGCTCTCCATCATGAAATTGGATCAATATCAAACCGCATAAAAGTTAGAGTCTACAAATGTTTCAAAATTTGAACAAAGTTTACCTTACAGAGACTTTTTTTTATTAATTTTGGATATGAGAACATATACGAGTTTTTACTTTGGTTTCATGTTTTCATGGATTTATTAGATGAGTTATTCCAAGTTGGGTATTCCAAAAAGGGTCTGCTTTTTGTTTTCCAGAAACAGTGCCACTTTTGTACATTGTATCTGGTACTGCAGCCCAACCCCATCCCCTCCTGCAAACACATACAATAAAGTACCTCAGTATTTTTCCTTTTATTTATTTTGCGTAAATATTTAGAAATGAATTAACCCCTTCCCTCTTTGGCCACTTTTGACCTTCCTGACAGAGCCTCATTTTTCAAATCTGACATGTTTCACTTTATGTGGTAATAACTCCGGAATGCTTTTACCTATCCAAGCGATTCTGAGATTGTTTTCTCGTGACACATTGGACTTTAAGTTACTGGCAAAATTTGCTCAATATATTTAGTATTTAATTGTGAAAAACATCAAAATTTAGTGAAATATTGCAAAAATTAGCATTTTTCTCAATTTAAATGTATCTGCTTGTAAGACAGGCAGTTATACCACACAAAATTGGTGCTAATTAACATCCCCATATGTCTACTTTATATTGGCATCGTTTTTTGAACATCCTTTTATTTTTCTAGGACGTTACAAGGCTTTGAACTTAAGCAGCAATTTCTCAAGAAAATTTCAAAAGGCTATTTATACAGGGGCCAGTTCACTTGTGAAGTGGCTTTGAGGGCCTTATATATTAGAAACCCCCAAAAAGTCACCCCATTTTAAAAACTTCATCCCTCAAAGTATTCAAAACAGCATTTAGAAAATGTCTTAATCCTTTAGACATTTCACAGGATTTAAAGCAAAGTAGAGGTGAAATTTACAAATTTCATATTTTTTTGCAGAAATTTATTTTTAATCCAATTTTCTTTATAACACAGAAAGTTTTACCAGAGAAATGCAACTCAATATTTATTGCCCAGGTTCTGCAGTTTATGTAAATATCCCACATGTGGCCGTAGCGTGCTACTGGAATGAAGCACCAGCCTCAGAAGCAAAGGAGCACCTAGTGGATTTTGGGGCCTTATTTTTATTAGAATATATTTTAGGCACCATGTCAGGTTTGAAGGGCTCTTGCGGTGCCAAAACAGTGAAAATCCCACAAAACTGACTCCATTTGGGAAACTACACACCTCAAGGAAATTATCTAAGGGCATAGTGAGCATTTTGACCGCACAGGTTTTTTACAGAAATTATTGGAAGTAAACCGTAAAAATTTAAATCTACATTTTTTTCAAAGAAAATGTAGGTTTAGTGATTTTTTTTCTCATTTCCACAAAAACTAAAGGAGAAAAAGCACCACAAAATCTGTAAAGCAATTTCTCCCGAGTAAAACAATACCCCACATGTGGTAATAAAGGGCTGTTTGGACACACGGCAGGGCTTTGAAGTGAAAGAGCGCTATTTGGCTTTTGGAGCTCAAATTTAGCAGGAATGGTTTGCGGAGGCCATGTCACATTTACAAAGCCCCTGAGGAGACAAAACAGTGGAAACCCCCCACAAGTGACCCCATTTTGGAAACTACACCCATTGAGGAAATGATCTAGGGGTATAATGAGCATTTTGACCGCACAGGTTTTTTGCAGAAATTATTGGAAGTAGGCCCTGAAAATAAAAATCTACATTTTTTCAAAGAAAAGTAGGTTTAGATAATTTTTTCTCATTTTCACAAGGACTGAAGGAGAAAAAGCACCGCACAATTTGTAAAGAAATTTCTCCCGAGTAAAACAATACTCCACATGTGGTAATAACCAGCTGTTTGGACATGGCAGGGCTTAGAAGGGAAAGAGCGCTATTTGGCTTTTGGAGATCACATTTAGCAGGAATGGTTTGCGGAGGCCAGGTCGCATTTGCAGAGCTCCTGAGGGGACAAAACAATGAAAACGCCAAAAAAGTGACTCTATTTAGGAAGCTACACCTCTTGAGGAATTCATCTAGGGGTGTAGTAAGCCTTTTGACCCCACAGATGTTTCATAGAATTTATTAGAATTGGGCAGTGAAAATAAAAAACAATCCTTTTTCTTCAATAAGACGTAGCTTTAGCGCAAAATTTTTCATTTTCTCAACAAATAAAGGAAAAAAAGAACCCAACATTTGTAAAGCAATTTCTTCCGAGTACGGCAATACCCCATATGTGGTCATAAACTGCTGTTTGGGCACACGGCAGGGCTCAGAAGGGAAGGAGCGCCATTTGTAGTGCAGATGTTGCTGGATTGGTTTCTGGGCGCCTGTGGGCCCGAAACAGTGGAAACCCGCCAGAAGTGACCCAATTTTGGAAACTACACCCCTCAATGCATTTACCTAGGGGTGTAGTGAGAATTTTAACCCTGCAGATGTTTTGTAGAAATTAGTGTGCACCCGATGTTGCAGAGTGAAAATTTGATTTTTTTCCATAGATATGCCAATATGTGGTGCCCAGCTTGTGCCACCATAACAAGACAGCTCTCTAATTATTATGCAGTGTTTCCCGGTTTTAGAAACACCCTACATGAGGCACTAATCTTTTGCCTGGACATTCGACCAGGCTCAGGAGTGAAAGCGTACCATGTAAAATTGAGGCCTAATTTGGCGATTTACAAAGTATTGATTCACAACTGCAGAGGCTCAGATGTGAAATAATAAAAATAAACCCCTGAGAAGTGACCCCATTTGGAAACTACACCCCTCAAGGCATTTATTAAGGGGTGTAGTGAGCATTTTCACCCCACAGGTCTTTTCCATAAATTATTGCACTGTGGATGGTGCAAATTAAAAATTTATATTTTTCCCTAGATATGCCATTTCAGTGACAACTATGTCATGCCCAGCTTATGCCACTGGAGACACACACCCCAAAAATTGTTCAAAGGGTTCTCCCGGGTATGACGATGCCATATATGTGGAAGGAAACTGCTCTATGGGCACATTGTAGGGTTCAGAGCGGAGGGAGCGCCATTTGCCTTTTGGAGAGCGGATTTTGCTTGGTAGTAGATTTGTTTGATTATTGCTGGTGTTTCCATTTATAATGTGGGGGTACATGTAAGCCGGGCGGAGTATATAAGGGGCATAGTCAGGTGGTATAATAATGGGGTAAAAAAACAATAAAATGATCCATAGATGTGTGTTACGCTGTGACACAATCCTTTCGCACTGATATATGGCGTCCTTTCTTATTCCACTTTTGGTCCACACTCCGCACCTTTGCTGTTTGGGGAATTTTGACGGGAAAGTTTTGTCCTAGTATAATACGGGCACCCTTCAAGCAGATATGTTTGGGCCCTCCCCTTCCTGGTTCCCTAATTTTAGGTCCTTGATAAATCGCCTCTTGAAACAGAAGAAATGTTCCCCTCGGGCCGGCACAACTGCATATTTTTTATTTCCTCACTTATTGGAGCCTTAACTAATTTTATTTTTTCATAGACGTAGGTTTTTTTATACAGCGTTCACCATGCGTTATAAACTACATGTTCATGTTATTCTGTGGGTCAGTACGATTCCGACGATACCTAATTTATAGAACTTTTTTATGTTTTACAACTTTTTGCACAATAAAATTACTTTTTGAAAAATAATGTATTTTTTCTGTCGCCAAGTTGTGAGAACCATAACTTTTACATTTTTTTGTCGACGGAGCTGTATGAGGGCTTGTTTTTTGCGAGACTAGCTATAGTTTTTATAGGTACCATTTTTGGATACGTGCGACTTTTTGATCACTTTTTATTCCAATATTTATAGGGCAAAGTGAACAAAAAACAGAAACTCTGGTATCGTTTTTTACGCTTTTTTTTTTACGCTGTTCACCGCGTGCAATAAATAATATAATATTTTAAAACCTCAGGTCGTTATGTATGGTTTATTATTTTTCTTCAATAATAAAGGACTTGATAAGGGAAAAAGGGCGAGTGTGTTCTATTTTATTACTTGAAACTTTTATTTTTTTCACTTTTTTTTACACTTTTTTATACTTTTTTTTCATACTTTTTTTCAAGTCCTGCTAGGGGACTTGAAGTTCCAACTGTCTGATGTTTTTTTTCTGATACATTGCACTACCTACGTAGTGCAATGTATTAGATCTGTCAGTTATTCACTGACAGCAAGCCGATTAGGCTTCGCCTCCCGGCGGGGCCTAATCGGCTTCCGTAATGGCAGAGCAGGAGGCCATTGTGTCTCCTGTTGCCATAGCAGCAGTCGCCAGTTATGATGGCCTGTCAGGGCTGGCGATCTGCTAGTAACCGCTACGATGCAGCAATGGCTTTCGATTGCTGCATCGAAGGGGTTAATGACAGGGATCGGAGCTAGCTCCGGTTACTGCCATTACAGGTGGATGTCAGCTGTAACATACAGCTGACTTCCACCGCTGATGATGCCGGATCAGCTCCTGCAGCTACGGAAGCCACCGGGCGAACTACGCAATTGATTCCGTCGGAAAACCGGAAACCAGACGTAATGGTGATGAACGGAAAGCATTAGCGATGTTTCCGTCACCATTGAGATTGTTTTATATTGTATGTGATGGTCTATGTTTTTTTTTTTTATATTTTCCAAATAAAGATATTTTTTTGATATTGGTTAGTGCTTTACTTGTACTATGGTTATTTACACTTCTAGTATTGTTGTCTATATATGTCTTCATAGGTATTCTCTATTCTTCATCACCCTGATGTATCTTTACAGTTTTCGCTAGAGGTGGACACTTTCTCTGTTGGTGCTGGTGCACTTTTGTTCCAGAGGGGTTCGAAAGGCAAGACTGTGGTATGTGGCTACTATTCTAAACTGTTTTCTCCCGCAGAGCGCAACTACTCGACTGGGGATCGGGAGTTACCGGCCATCAAGCTGGCCCTGCAGGAGTGGAGACACCTACTAGAAGGTGAAGCTCATCCTATCCTGGTCTTGACGGACCACAAGAACCTGACCTATTTTCAGACGGCTCAACGGCTGAATCTTCGTCAAGCCCGGTGGTCGCTGTTCTTGGTTCGGTTCCGGTTAGAACTCCACTACCGACCTGGCGACAAGAATGTGAGGGCCGATGCCTTGTCTAGATCATTTGAGACAGAGGACACTGTGGAGTCCACACAGAATATTACTGATTCTTCCTGCATCTTTTCTGTTAACCCTCTGAAAGTTAGAGATATTCCTCCGGGAAGGACATTTGTACATCTGGCAGACCGAAGAAGAATCCTTCAATGGGGTCACAGTTCCAAGCTGGCAGGTCACACGGGTGCCCGTAAGACCCGAGTCCTAATTGCCCGTCAGTTCTGGTGGCCCACACTGCCCAAAGACGTCTTGGACTTTGTCTCCTCTTGTACGGTATGCGCTGCAAATAAAGTTGCCCACTCCAGACCAACTGGTCTGCTCCAACCACTGCCTGTGCCCGATGCCCCCTGGTAACATGTTGCAATGGACTTCGTCACGGATCTGCCTCCCTCTGCTGGATGCAGCGTGGTCTGGGTGGTTGTGGATCGATTTTCCAAAATGGCTCATTTTGTACCCCTGACTGGCCTGCCTTCTGCTACTCGACTGGCCAATCTTTTCGTCCAACACATCTTCCGTCTGCAGGGCTTTCCTCTGCACATTGTCTCGGATCGAGGGGTCCAGTTCACCTCGAAGTTCTGGAGAGCACTCTGCGGTCTCCTCAGTGTAAAGTTGGACTTCTCCTCTGCCTACCATCCCCAGTCCAATGGTCAAGTTGAGAGGGTTAACCAGATTATGGAGAACTATCTGCGGCACTTTGTCCCCTGGCGGCATGATGACTGGGTGCAGCTGCTCTCGTGGGCTGAGTTCTCCTATAATAACCATACTAGTGAGTCCACCACCTCCAGTCCGTTCTTCATTGTCTACGGCCAACATCCTCGAATACCTCTTCCTGTCTCTACTATGTCCCAGGTGCCTGCAGCTGTCTCTACCTTCAGGGACTTTCTGCAGATATGGCAACAAACCCGATCTTCTATTCTGCTGGTGGTGGACCGCATGAAGAGAAAGGCAGACACTAGAATACAAGAGCCTACTCAGTTTCTTCCAGGTACGAAGGTCTAGCTGTCTTCCAGGAATATCCGGCTGAGGGTGCCCTCTTGCAAATTTGCTCCCAGGTTCCTCAGACCCTTCGAGATTCTGCTACAAATGAAGCCTGTGTCTTACAAACTCCGGCTGCCTCCAGCCTCAAGATCACTAACTCCTTCCATGTCTGCCTGCTGAAGCCTGTGGTCCTGAACCGCTACTCCAGGACTCCCAGTTCCGCAATGGTTCCTGGCGGCTCGTCAGGGACTTTCAAAGTAAGGGAGATCCTGGCCACCAAGAAAGTGGGAGGAAGGACGTTTTATTTGGTGGATTGGAAGGGATTTGGTCCAGATGAGAGGTCTTGGGAGCCAGAGGAGAACATCAATGCTTCTGTCCTCGTGAGGAATCTTCTCTCCCGCTCTGGTCCAAAGAAGAGGGGGCATAAGAGGGGGGATACTGTAACGTCTATGGCCGCAGCCCATCATTCTGACTTACCCTCTGACAGCCGCGGCCATGGACTTGTGAGTGATCGGCGGCATCTCCCTCCTGATGCCAGCACTCACTTCCTGGTTCTGTGACTGTCTCCTGCAGGGCGCGCGTGCCCGCGCGTGCACGACCTTAAAGGGCCAGTGCACGCATAATTGCAGGAAGTCTGCAATCAGTCCAGAATGCTGCTGGACTATAAAAAGGGCTCTGCCCTCTTGATCTTCGCCTGAGCGTTGTTGTGTATCTAAAGTTTGTCTTGCAAATGGTCTCCTAGTGTTTTCCAGTTCCCAGTGTTACCCGTTCCTGCTGCCTGTACCCTGTATCCCGTGCTACCGTGCTTCTTTGCCATCTAGAGTTGAAGTCGAGTTGTGTCTTCCACTGCCTCTACTGCATCACACCCCGCCTGGTGTCTGTCTACTGCCAAAGCCTTATCTTCAGCCTCAATCACCGCTACTGTCTACATTGCCTCAGGTACCCTTCCTGGACTATAGACTTTGTATTGTACCTGTTTGGTCAGCTGTTATTCCACTACGCGGTATGGCCCAGTGGGTCCACACCCCGCGCCCTGACAAAAGGTATAGGGAATGTAACAGCACCAGGACTTCAAAATCGATGGAGAGATGTTGGTTTATTCAGCACAGGGTGAGTGACGTTTCAGTTCACATCTGAACCTTTCTCAAGCCTTTTAGATATGAACCGAAATGTTGCTTACTCTGTGGTGAATAAATCAACATCTCTCCATCAATTTTGAAGTCCTTGTGCTATTACTTGCCCTATACCTTTGCTGTCTATTTCAAACCAAGGAGTTGATTCATCCTTCTACATGGCCTGATTTATTGCTTTTTTTGGGGTGCTGTGATTTTTTTCTTACTTGATTTATATATATATATATATATATATATATATATATATATATATATATATAAAACCCAAAAGAAAATCCAGCAGCACTCCGATAATCAAGGTGAAAAAAAAGTAAAGTTTATTGTGCCAACATGGCAAGTGCAACGTTTCCGTCCCACCTTGGGACCTTTTTCAAGCAAAGTCTAAAGGTGGGACGGAAACGTTGCACTTGCCATGTTGGCACAATAAACTTCACTTTTTTTTCACCTTGATTATCGGAGTGCTGCTGGATTTTCTTTTGGGATATCTGTATGGTCTTTGGATCGGGACTATCAGCTGGCACCCTTTACTATTGGATTTCTCACTTGGAAACAGAGTGCTGCTGCCTTTCTACTGATATATATATATATAAAAAAAATATATATATACACATATATATACTGTATGTATACAGTACATAACGCATGTAGCACAATGCAAGGATTTATATTTTTGCATTTTTTTTTTAAATCAATTAATTGTTCCCCCCATTGCAATTGTGTCCTAGCTGACCGCCAACTCTGCCTAGCCCTCATTTCAGGGGTAATCTCATCTTGTGGTTTACTTTGTTCCTTTTTTGTGACTGTCTGACGGTAAATGGATTAGATACAATGAACAGCATTCTATTTAGAGCATATATTGTGTTAGAAGAACTTGACTGGCTCGCACAGTGCCCTGACCTCAACTCCATCGAACATCTTTGCTATGAACTAGAACTGAGAATACGAGAATACGCTCAGGCCCTCTCATCGCACTCCAAAATCTTGTGGAAAGCCTTCCCAGGAGAGTGGGAATAAGAATATATATATATATATATATATATATATATATATATATACACAAATAGAAAAGCAGCAGCACTCAAAATGAAATTCCAAGATGGTCTCAGGTGCAAGCAGGTAATCCCGATCCAGGGGTTATAGATAGATATCGAAGAAAAGCCCACAGCACTCCATGTTAGTGGAAAAATGGTGGTTTATTAAGCCAGCTTGTGCCGGTTTAATAAACCACAATTTTTTCACTAACACGTAGTGCTGTGGGATTTTCTTCCATATATATATATATATATATATATATATATATATATATACACACACATATATGTACAGTGCTGTGCATAAGTTTTAGGCAGTTGTGGAAATATGCTGCGAAGTAAAAATGCTTTCAAAAATAGAAATCTTAATATTTTTTTTTATCAATTAAGAAAATATAAAGTGAATGAACAGAAGAGAAATCTAAATCAAATCAATATTTCTCCAATGCAAGTTTTGGCACCCTCGTCAGGACAGGGCAGAACACATATAGATTTCCCATGACATGAACAATTTTCATGAACCCCTTAACAGAAACCAACGCTGATGTGAACAGGCTCTAATATGCCTATAGACTTTCATTAACCCAACATTTGTCAAAAGATTGTCATACTTTGTATACTTTGCTACAGTTGACTAAACTTTTCAATACAGCTCTATGTAAAAAAAAAATTATATATTTTGTGGTACTATATATGCTATTTTATAATAGAAGTCAGTGGCAGACATATGTAACTGTATTGCATACAGTGGCATATATCTGGAGCATAAGTTTAGTGCAACATTTCAAACGATCCTGCCAAATGTAATGCCCAAACATGATGTTAACCTAGGATTGTTCTTAGCATTAGGATTGTTTTTGTTTATTATACTGGATGCACACAAAAAAAACAACCATAGGATTTTTTTTTTAAAGAATAAAATAGAACTAGCAGGACAAGGTCAGTATGGGTTTTCAACCTCTGACAGCAAGAAGGGTTTTTGAAAATGCTGAGTAATTTATCCACAAAGTATATTATATAATTGCAGAACTTTATTCTTTATGTAATGAATATGTTGTTTTTTACATAAACCCAGAAAACCTTTTTAAATGCAGTTATTAACACATTTCGTTGTTGTATTAGAAATGTTCTCCAATCTATTTATAAAATAAGAATTTTAAGCTTACTCCTGTAGGATAACACTTTGTAGAGAGCAGACTTCTGGGAAGTTACGTGTATGCAAATATAACTTCCCAGAAGTCTGAATTTATTTATAGAAAAGGCTTATTTGCATGCGGATCCCATTAAAAAATGAAGATACATCACTTCTAGTTGGCTTGAAATTAAATTAGTAACATATTGCAAGTAATCCATGCATCTAAATGCAGAACTGATTTTATTTTTTTTTTTAAATGTCCATGCCTATATGGGTTTGCAGATACGCTTTCAATATTGATTTAAGATGCCCTTTACAATTTGAACATAGCCTGAATTTTAAAAGGTCAGAAGAATACACTCAGTTTGGTTCTCATTTGGTGGAGTCTGACCTCTCTTGTGTACTTGCCCCCAATTCTTTTAAACATTTAATAAAAGCCTTTTTTCCCCATGCAGCGTTCCCACACTTCTGAACAGAACATTCTCTAGTCTTATGTCTGGGATACTTAAACATAAATTTACCAGGCTGTATTGGAAGAACAAAATGAAGACCTGGCAGGGAAGCTGTTTAAATAGCTTTGTCTTCTCTACTTTTTAATTTATTGACACAACAGATAAGGGACATCTATATGCAAATTTTTAAGGGTAATGAAAATTTGGAGCATCATAAATTCTGGTACTTTGAAAATAGGTTACAAGGAAAGAGAATGATTAACAATCTTTTGGGTCTGTTGAATGGACTAGCAATACAAGCATCACTAAAGTTATGCTTTTTGTATGTCATATTTGAAAAAAGTGGTTCTGCAAAAAAAAAAAAGTTTTGTTCTAAAGAGGATAATATAAAATACAACTGTCATGTAACTAAGGATGTATCCACACTGTGTTTATAGGCTACGTCTGAAAGATAAGTTTGGTTAGCACAAAAAAGAAAAACATTCTTTGATAACAGAACAAATAAAGGACTTGGATATTCTTGTTATATGTTAACTAAGCAGCAGTACTCAATGTCAAGCAGCAGTTTCAAAAGCAAATAAGATTTTAGTGTATATGAAAAGAGAGATGAAAACCATGATTCAAATTATGGGCAAAACTAGGAAAGACAGGGCCCCAAAGCACACTTTTGACTCGGTCTCCCTTCCCACATCCAACGACCCCCCCCCCCTCACGACCACAACCCTGCCCTCCCGTTAATGAACATTTATCAGTTCTGTGTGTTGGCATTTTAGGTGACCGCCCGGGGCTTGAGGCAAATCGCGGCAAAAACCGCAACAGAACTGCATTGTCTATGTCCTGCAAAAGGGCCTGCAGACATAACATTACATGACCTTATCTCTGAAGTTCTTGTTACTGCTTAGTGACCTGCAGGTCACATGACCGCAGCTCCTAGAACAGCAGCAAGACTCCGGAGAGAAAACTGTGAGATGAGCTGTTATGAAAGTATAAGGGGATGGATTAGTTTAAGGGTCTGGGGTCTGTATTTAGGGGGTCTGGTCTGGGGTCTGTATTAGTTTAAGGAGTCTGGGGTCTGTATTAGTTTAAGGGGTCTGGTATCTGTATTTAGGGGGTCTGGTCTGTGGTCTGTATTAGTTTAAGTGGTCTGTATTTAGGGGGTCTGGTCTGTGGGTCTGTATTAGTTTAATGGATCTGGGGTCTGTATTTAGGGGGTCTGGGGACTGTCTTCAGTATTTAGGGGGTCTGGTCTGAGGTCTGTATTTAGGGGGTCTGGTTTGGAGTCTCTATTAGTTTAAGGGGTTTGAGGTCTGTATTTAGAGGGTCTGGTCTGGAGTCTGTATTTAGGGAGTCTGGTCTAGGGTCTGTATTAGTTTGAGGGGACTGGGGTCTGTATTTAGGGGTCTGGTCTGAGGCCTGTATTAGTTTATGGGGTCTGAGGTCTGTATTTAGGGGGCTAGGGACGGTATAAGTTTAAGGGGTCTGGGTTCAGTATTTAGGGGTCTTGTCTGGGGTCTGTATTTGGGGGTCTGGTCTGGGGTCTGTATTAGTTTAAGGAGTCTGGGGTCTGTATTAGTTTAAGGGGTCTGGTATCTGTATTTAGGGGGTCTGGTCTGTGGTCTGTATTAGTTTAAGTGGTCTGTATTTAGGGGGTCTGGTCTGTGGGTCTGTATTAGTTTAATGGATCTGGGGTCTGTATTTAGGGGGTCTGGGGACTTTGTTCAGTATTTAGGGGGTCTGGTCTGGGGTCTGTATTTAGGGGGTCTGGTTTGGAGTCTGTATTAGTTTAAGTGGTTTGAGGTCTGTATTTAGAGGGTCTGGTCTGGAGTCTGTATTTAGGGAGTCTGGTCTAGGGTCTGTATTAGTTTGAGGGGACTGGGGTCTGTATTTAGGGGGCTAGGGACTGTATAAGTTTAAGGGGTTTGGGTTCAGTATTTAGGGGTCTGGTCTGGGGTCTGTATTTGGGGGTCTGGTCTGGGGTCTGTATTTGGGGGGTCTGTATTAGTTTAATGTGTCTGGGTGCAGTATTTAGGTAGTCTGGTCTGGGTGTGTATTTAAAGGGTCTGGTCTGGGGTCTGTATTAGTTTAAGGGGTCTAAGGTCTGTATTTAGGGGGTCTGGTCTGGGTCTGTAGTAGTTTAAGGGGACTGGGGTCTGTATTTAGAGGGTCTGGTCTGGGGTCTATATTAGTTTAGGAATCTGGGCACTGTATTTAGGGGGTCTGGTCTGGGGCCTGTATTAGTTTAAGGGGTCTAATGTCTGTATTTAGGGGGTCTGGTCTTGGGTCTGTAGTAGTTTAAGGGGACTGGGGTCTGTATTTAGGGCATCTGGTCTGGGGCCTGCAATAGTTTATGGGGTCTGTATTTAGGGGGTATGGTCTGGGGTCTGTATTTAGGGGGTTTGATCTGGGGAATGTACTAGTTTAAGGGGACTGGAGTCTGTGTTTAGGAGGTCTGGTCTGGGGCCTGTATTAGTTTATGGGGTCTTGGTTCTGTATTTATGGGACCTGGTCTGGGGTCTGTATTAGTTTAGGTGTCTTTATTTAGTGGCCTGTATTTAGGGAGTCTGGGGTCTGTATTTAGGGGTCTGTATTAGTTGAGGGAGTCAGGTATGGGGTCATTATAAGTTTAGAAGGTCAGATCTTGGGTCTGTATTTAAGGGTCTGGTACGAGGTCTGTATTTAGGGGGTCTGGTCTAGGGTCTGTATTTATTTAGGGTGCTTGTTCTGGGGCCTGTATTTATTTAGGGGTCTGACATATAATTGATTAAGAAAGGTTGAACTTGATGGACCTGTGTCTTTTTTTTAACCTATGTAACTATGTGATGTAACCACAGGTTCCTATGGGCCAAATGTATGAAAAAGAGTGTATTTTTAAAAACATTTCTTACAATGAACATCAATTACAGTTATATGCATGTATTGGCATATAGCTGTATTCATTTTTGCATATCTTTCTTAATAAAAATAAATGTATACCTCAACTGTACACAGCAGTGAATAGAGTTTAAACAGATTGTGTCGTTTAGAAAAATCATTCTGAGTTAACCAATGAGATTCCTGCACTCACGACTAAAATAATTTACCCAAAGAAAAGGATGGCTGCAAAGAGTATATCTGTCTATGGAGCATTACATAGGCAGTTGAGTAATTTCAATAGGCACCAGGTAATGCTTCATCTCCCTTGTGGTGGCGGCGAGGGAGAATTAAATACTTGCTGCCAGGTTCTTTTGCAGAATACAACTCTTTGCTCGGGGTCTTAAAGTATCCTACCAAAAAGGAATTGTCAAAAGCAGACAACCCAAATATGATGTCTGTCACTTACTACCATAAAGCAATGCTCAGTAGAGGTAAACAAAATAATAATATAGGGATTGCCCATACAGGTCACTTTTTTAATGTGAACACTTGCAAAAATAAAAAAAACATAGATGTGATCTGAATGCTTGCTATGACAACACCTGCACTTTAGACAGTCTCATATATACAAACATGCTTGGAGTTGACAAGTTTGCATTTCAATTGACTCTTAAGATTTTCTAATTTACCTACTAGATGTTTTGTCTGAACTTTTAATACTTGACATACAAAGATAATTGAGTTTAGCAAAATTATATCTCTGGGGAGAATTATCAAACTATTGGAAGGGAAAAGTAAAAGTAATTGCTTGTACGCAAATATCCAATCAGGCTCCAGCTAAAGCTAAAGCTGCAACCTGATTGCAACCTCTACTTTTCACTTGCACTGTTTTTACTTAATGGCTCCAATGTATCTTCATATGCCAAATATTAGTCATTTTTGTTTCAGGGATCAATGATTTTGAATTTATTGAGTGAGACATCTACTAGAGAAGAGCAAGAAGAGAGCAAGACATCAACTACAGGAAAGACTGGAACATTACCAAGATTACTCAGCGAAATATGCTCATGGTAATGTTTTTTCTAAATAGCTTGTATTAAATATTTGGCTTCTTAAGTGAAAAGCATGAAAGCTATCATCTGAGCATGATATTCTGTTTACAAGAGGCTTAATTAGAAAATAAGATCCTGGAGAAAATATTCCAGTAAAGGGAATCATGACAAAATACAGATTATTGGAAGATATGTAATGACTTCAACTGCAAAAAAATAAGTCTTTGCCTTTGCTATAACTACTAAGACTGCAGCAACCTGCTGGACAAAGAAAGTTTGGAAATAAGAATCAACTCACTAGTCAGATCAACATTTTCAAATGAAGTGTTGTCTATTTTTGGATACCCAATTACCTCAGTACATATGTACATTGGATTAATTTTGTGCTCTGCTGGTGTAACCTGGCTCTAGTTGAACACTGCTCTGCTGGTACTCCTGTGTGGACACGGTATGTGGGGAAGATTATTGGGCTCTGAGCTACTGCCTCCCTGATTATGATGGTATGAAGTTCATGGGTAAGGCCGTGCCCGTAATTATGGTCCGGGATTACAGGCATGGCCGGCGGCGGATAGCTGTCTGCGTTTGCGGGCCGTGCTCCCATTATAAGGTATGGGAGCGCAGTCCGAAAAATAAAAAAAATTGAACATGTTCTATTTTTTACGGAAGGTTTCTACAGCACAGACACCTTGCCGTAAACATACGGGAAGGTATCCGTCGGCCATAGAAATTAATGGGTCTGTAATTACAGCCGTAATTACGGACAAATTCTACAGTCATGTGCAGGGGGGCTAACAATTACCATAGGCTGCTTTTTGTCAATCACTCTAAAAATCAGGTCACTTTCTGTGCTAGAATGCCGAAAACTGCTCCCTCTTCTTTGACTCTTTGTACACTTTCAATCTCGTGCTTTCTACTCTTTTTGCTCCTGGCTTCAGTGACTTTTTGTAGGCAATGAAGGTATTGGTTAGCCAGTGCTCAAAAGCAAGGGTATGAGTAATGTCGTAGATATTGGAATCTATCTCTCTTCTATCAACAGACTCATACTTTCTACCTTTCTACTTTAAAGCATACCTAAGTTTTCAGGTGCTTTTTTAGAATAAGCTGTCATATGTGTGTACATGAGGAATAACATTATTTCTGGCCATTATATGACTTGTATTCTGCATTATTTAGCAGTTTTCCCCACTGCAGGCTCTATCTCTAGTTCTCAGTTGTCTCAAAGCTAGTGGGCGAAGCCTAACTGCTATCATGTCTGCTATGGAGGAGAAGAGGAGAATCCCACTCTCCTATTTCTATCTATCACATAAATAGAAGCTGCTGCAGCATTGAGGAGAGTATACATCAGTACTGAGCAGTGTAGCTGAGAATCTAGCACTGGGGTGACATAGAAACCTTAGCAGCATGTCTTTATCTTTCTTACCCTTATCCTGCTTCCTCCCCCTGCTCACCCCTCCCCTCTCCATAGACTTACATGTGTGTTGCTGACTTACTCCATCTCTGCTCCTTCCACCTCCCCCGTTCCCTCTCCATAGTCTTGTATAAGCAGACAGTGAATAGACACACCCACACCTTCTGCAGCCATCAATTCTGCTCTGTAACCAGGGTTGGATTTTGCTTAACAACAGAGTGTGGACAGCAGATTACAGGAAGAAAGACACCTAGTGGCAGTAAATTCATACAAAATTTGCATGGATCAAACAACGAAATTTTAACAGTAAGTAAAGTACAAAGTTGTTTTATATCAAATATACTGTTAGATCAGCTTAAAGAGGCTCTGTCACCAGATTTTGCAACCCCTATCTGCTATTGCAGCAGATCGGCGCTGCAATGTAGACTACAGTAACGTTTTTATTTTTAAAAAACGAGCAGTTTTGGCCAAGTTATGACCATTTTTGTATTTATGCAAATGAGGCTTGCAAAAGTCCAAGTGGGCGTGTTTAAAGTAAAAGTCCAAGTGGGCGTGTATTATGTGCGTACATCGGGGCGTTTTTACTACTTTTACTAGCTGGGCGTTCTGACGAGAAGTATCATCCACTTCTCTTCAGAACGCCCAGCTTCTGGCAGTGCAGACACAGCCGTGTTCTCGAGAGATCACTCTGTGTCGTCACTCACAGGTCCTGCATCGTGTCAGACGAGCGAGGACACATCGGCACCAGAGGCTACAGTTGATTCTGCAGCAGCATCGGCGTTTGCAGGTAAGTCGATGTAGCTACTTACCTGCAAACGCTGATGCTGCTGCAGAATCAACTGTAGCCTCTGGTGCCGATGTGGCCGACACGATGCAGGACCTGGGGCAGGAAGTGAGTGACGTCACAGCGTGATCTCTCGAGAACACGGCTGTGTCTGCACTGCCAGAAGCTGGGCGTTCTGAAGAGAAGTGGATGATACTTCTCGTCAGAACGCCCAGCTAGTAAAAGTAGTAAAAACGCCCCGATGTACGCACATAATACACGCCCACTTGGACTTTTACTTTAACTACGCCCACTTGGACTTTTGCAAGCCTCATTTGCATAAATACAAAAATGGTCATAACTTGGCCAAAAATGCTTGTTTTTTAAAAATAAAAATGTAACTGTAATCTACATTGCAGCGCCGATCTGCTGCAATAGCAGATAGGGGTTGCAAAATCTGGTGACAGAGCCTCTTTAAGTTATTTAAAAAGTTAGTGTCCATTTAAGCAATGAGCATGGACTGAAGAAGGGGAGGAAGGAATATATAAAAAGAGGAGAGGCATACTTTTAAAGAATAAACATAGCAACTTACTTTATAATTCTATATTACATATGTACATACGCTATTCTCTAATAAGCAGTTGGACCCAGTGGCAACATTTATGGTGTCATATAAATAACTTGTGTTTAAATATCATAAAGTATGAACAAACATAAATTATACTAGACAGTGCTGTCTGCTACAACTTTTTGACGAATCTTTAATCGTATAACTTTTAAAAAAAATTATAAAATATGTCTTATTGCCTTATTAATGTCTTAAGTCCCAGGAATAAGGGACATTGGGACAGTCTTTATTTGATGTTTTGCATTTGTACAATTTAATGTTTCAATTACATAAGTTTATGGGCTATATAAATCTTAAGACCCTTGGAGGATGCGTGCTAGCTGTGTTAAAGCTCCTTATTCTGCCTACAATCATAAACACATAATTTGTCTTTGTAGGAAACTTACAGTATAATAGTGGAAAAGTCTAAGATTTTGTAGGCAACAACTTAACTGCACAACTGCTCAGCACTGGAAATTTACCAGCTGTTATGTTCAGCTGGATGCCATTAACAGCATATTGTTCCACTTTGTACGGGATAAGAAAGAGCGTTTATATATCAACAATAGCAAAACAATAACATTAACCCCTTAGTGACCACCAATACGCCTTTTCACAGCGGTCACTAAGGGGCATTAGGCTAGGCTGCCGCCTTTTCACGGTGGCCCGGTCTAAGACCTTCACTGGTGTCCCGTCCAGGCTGGAGCCGGGGCTCAGCTGTCTCCGACGCCCGCGATAGAAGTTTACTTAGATCGCGTCCGTTTAACCTATTAAATGCAGCCGTTAATAGCGACCGCAGCATTTAACTTGTTTACAGTGGGAGTGAGCTCCCTCTGTCACCCATCGGCGGCCCGCAAATGCAATCGCGGGTCTCCGATGGGGTGTCATGGCAGCCGGGGGCCTGATAAAAGCCCCCAGGTCTGCCCTGGACATATGCCTATTAGGACGTGCCGGAGGCACGTCCTAATAGATTGCCTGTCAGATTTACACTGACAGGAAATAATGCTCTGGTATACAAAGTATACCAAAGCATTATAGCAGCGATCTGAAAATCACATAGTAAAGTCCCCTAGTGGGACTAAAAAAAAATAAGTAATTAATGTGAAATAAAGATTATTAATAAAAATTTCAGTAAAAAAATAAATAAAATCATATTTTTCCGTAAAAAGTGGTTTTATTTAGTAAAAGTGTAAAAAATAAATAAAAGTACACATATATGGTATTGCCACGACCGTAATGACTCAAATAATAAAGTTAATATGTAATTTAAACTGCAAGGTGAACACTGTAAAAAAAAAGGCAAAAAACAATGGCGAAATTGCTATTTTTTCCATTGCCCCCCAAACAAGTCATAATAATAATAAATCAATAAGTCCCATGTACCCCAAAACAGTACCAATCAAAAGTATGTCTTGTCCCGCAAAAAACAAGCCCAAAACATCACTACATTGATGGAAAAATAAAAAAATTACGGCTCTTGGAAAGCGACGATGCAAAAACAAATAATTTTAGTTCAAAAGTGTTTTTATTGTGCAAAAGTTGTAAAACATGAAAAAACTCTACATATGTAGTATCGTCGTAATCGTACCGACACATAGAATAAAAGTAATGTGTTATTTACACCGCACAGTGAACGATGTTAATTTAAAACGCATAGAACAATGGTAGAATTTCAGGGTTTTTTCTAAGTCCCCCCAAAAAAGGTTAATAAAAGTTAATCAAAAAATTATTTGTACCCTAAAATGGTGCCATTAAAAACTACAGCTAATCCTATGCTATGTCGACAGAAGAATAAGAAAGTTACAGCTTGGTCATTAGGGCCTAAAATAGGCTAGTCACTAAGGGGTTAAACTAATCTAAAAAATTAAAGCCTTATAAGTCTTGTAAAAAAAAAGTAAAAATAGTTAGGATATTTAAAGCGGTTGCAAATATATTATGGTTTAACCTCTTCAGGCGCTGCGCCGCAACTGTACGTCCTGCAGAGGGCTTGCTTCCAGCATCAGCATGTTGCGGAGTAGTTCCCGGTGCACACAGTCTTAACGGATCTGTGGTCTGGGGTTGACTCATTTAGGGGCAGACATGCAGAATATGGGTTGGTATTTGACATGGATCTGATCCTGACTTTATATATTTTTTATATCTTGGATCAGTCTCTGACACTGTCATTTGTATTTTCTGTCCAGTGTGTACATATTTTGTATACCGCTAACTGTTGAGGTATTCTTGTACAGCATTGTCAATACCTTGACAATACACTGTTTGATTCCATGGATAAATAATATGATACATTTGTTGCTCCTAGATACCAATACCACATTTTTATTATGTGTTGTTTTATATTGTATGTGATGGTCTGTTTATGTTTTTAAATATTTTCCAAATAAAGATATTTTTTTGATATTGGTTAGTGCTTTACTTGTACTATGGTTATCTACACTTCTAGTATTGTTGTCTATAAATGTCTTCATAGATATTCTCTTCTCATACAGCTATGTAGACGGAAAAATAAAAAAGTTATAGCTCTTTGAATGCGACTATAGAAAAACAAATAAAATAACTTTGTCATTAAGGCCTAAAATAGGCTGGTCACTAAGGGGTTAAAATATTCATACATGTCAGATATATGAAACTTATGCACTTTACCAAATTGAAAGTAACTAGTATAAAGGCGGGAAATATGTGATCAAATACCGTAGTCAAATCAATGTGTGAGATACGTTTTAGAGAGTCACATTTCCTTCTGTTTCCTACTTTTTGCTGACCTACCAAATCTACGTTAGCAAGTAGAGGATGGATGGAAGGGTGCAGGATTAGACTACACAGTGTTTGTTTGCAGTCTGTAACCTTGAAGACGCATGGGTGTGCATAGAGGCTGTAGAAAGAAAACGGTAAGCTTTTTTTAATCAAGATTATTTGTAAACTTGCTTCATTTTTTTATTTTAGATACATTGAGAAAATAAAAAGGTGTTGCCAAAGTGGACATATTCTTTATTTTGTTTCTTCTTTTTAATACAAATTGTGATATTTAATATTGGTTGGATTTACTAAAAACAAACAGTAGTTACTTTTGACATTTTGTACTGATTAAGTTTCAGATAGAAGATAAGGAGAAGTAGCAGGGTATATTTCTAAATTGTAATACCACATATGCTTTACCTGATTTGTATCATTATCCATGTCAACAGTTTAGCTATTTTGCTAGGAATGTTCTCTTTTTTTTATCAGACAATATTTATTCATCACTGCTAATATATTTTACATGTATAGAAACACATCCGCAGAACAACTTGTAAACAAATCCCTCTCATAAAAGGCTCAAATGTTGATTGTTGAACATATATAGTTATTTTTGCTACAATCTCTACAGAATGTAACATGAGCCATTTATTATAACTAAATTTAAAGTGACTGTAAGTGGAACTATATGGCAAAGTAAGTCTCTCCTGTTAATTAGGAGTGAACCGGCAACCAATTTACAGTGTCTGTCATTTTCCGGTAGCTTGAGGCGATTTGTCGCGTTAGAAGCTCATTCTAATTGTTGCTCCAAACTGTAATAGGAAAATGTTTTTCTATTTCCGAATCTTTATGTCAATGTGCCCAGGTTCTTAATTGTCATGAACATTTGGTAACCTCCTTTGTCTGTCACAACTGCTAAAAGTTTAGCATGCATTTATGGCTCGGCAGCATTTGATTTAAATAAGTAGGAGCCAAGACAGAAAATATGAACTTAAACAGTTATCCTGTCACAAGAGTTCAACTACTATGAGCTCCTAGCAACAGGTCTGTTCTGGGGTCCTTATCATATAAAAGAGGAATCTCATAAATAAAGCTGTATTAAATGACCCCTTTTAATCTGCAATTTTAGACAGTTTAAATTGATTTGTTTCCTTTGTGAAATGTCATTAAAAAACCCTCACAGGCTTCTCTTTGTAGGAATCATTTGAGGTCTGTGCAATCAAGTGTTCGCCTTTATAGACCTACTTGTCACTTTTCCTTTAAGCAACAGGAGGTGAAAGGGAGGGAGGATGTGCTGGAATAAAAGGAAAAGCTAGCAAATTAGCATGTTTAAGAACAATTTCTATTGTTATGTAGGGGAACAAGGTTTGCCACTTTCATTAGATACTAAGGATATTAATAATATATCATTTAAACCAAACACAAAGTTGGTTGACACATTCTTACAAAGGAAAAGGCAATCTTTTTTAAGTGGGTCCCTAATCTAAAAAGGCACCTTATTCCTGGGCCTAAGACTGCCAAATGATCTCAGGGTAGGTAGGAACAGCTTAATTTTAACAATAAATAATTAAGCCATCCTAAGGTCTCTTGCACACGACCGTTGTGTCACTAAGGCCGTTTTTGACGACATCCGAGTGGCACACGATAGTCTTCACGGACCCATTCACTTTAGCGGGTTAATCGGGTCCGTGAAAAATGTTCCGAGTCTCTGATTCGAGGAAAGATAGAACATGTCCTATCTTTCCTCGGATCACTCTGTCGTGTGCATGAGGCATAAAGAAGTGGCTGATACAGAAAATACTTAAAAGAGCAAAACAATAAAAATATAAGCAAAAAAAGATTACAAATAGTCCATATTCTTTTAATATACAATTGAACACTTTTGATAATAAATCCTTTGTAGAAAGAATATAGTCCTAACCACTTATTCTTAACTGGTCCTTCACCCTGACAAAATCAACTATATATAGATGGCCACAGTTTACAGATTGCTTCTATGATTGCGCTTGTAGATTGTACACAATGATTGATAATAAGGGAGCAAGCACTAAACTTATTCTAGTTTGTCAATAATAATATGAGTTGGACACTCCCAGTGAAATTGTACGTCCAGATATATTAACATTTTTTCATAGGACTTCAAAATTAAACAAGATCTGCTAACAAAATGAAAAATTGTTCTTTGATTATGCAATGTTTACTTTTTCCCATAAAAAAAGAGAAGTATTCGACCCATGTATCCCATCAGTGGCTGCAGTACAGTTATAATTAGATGCTATCACTGTGTATTGTTAGATATACGCACATCAATCTCACTTGCCAGTTTGCATTGAACATATTTTACCTTTTAAACCAAAAAAAATAATGGCTTGGATAAATGACATGGTTTGTATTATGTGGTGAAGATTATTGTGTTATTGTATGCTGTTCAATTTCAATATTATCTTAACCACTTTAGGAATAAGCCAATTTTATTTTTTATGAACACGGACATTTTTTTTTTTAATCCATTATAGAATTTACAATTTATTTTTTTTTTTTTGTAGATGCAGTCAAATATTTGATACAAATATTGGATCTAAAGGGAATTATCAATATTCTCATCTGTCCATACTCTTTACAATAATCGTATGTGCCGTGTGGTATCTCTCAGTTCTCCCCTTAACTCCTTAAGGACACGGCCAATTTTGGCCATAAGGACAGAACAATTTTTTTTATATTTCCCTCTTTGCATCCCGACGCTCATAACTCTTTTATTTTTTGTACGACATAGTTGTATGAGACTTTGTTTTTTGCGGGACGAGTTGTACTTTATGTAGGTACCATTTTTTAGTACAAATACATTATCGTTTAATTTCTATAAAGTTTTATTTTGGCGAAAATGCAGAAAAAAAGCATTTCCGCAGCAGTTTTAATATTTTTTGATTTTTACACCATACACCGATCATCATAAATAATGTTATACATTTGTTGTACAGGTTGTTACGGTCATGGCGATACCAAATATGTCTATATTATTTCATGTTTTGGGACTTATATTTTAAAATGTTTATTTATTACAAAAACGTGTTTTTCTGTGTATTTTTTTTACTTTTTATTTATTTATTTATGTATCATAATTTTTTTTTACATTCATTTAACTTTTTTTTTTAATCCCATAAAGGGATTTATCATTTGGATTTTGATTTTGTAACTGTAATGTACTGGCACAGATCTATATGTCAGCACATTAGCCTGTGTACTGATTGTACACAGGCAGTTGTTAGGGCATACCTCAGTATGCCCTAACAACAGTAAATATGTTCAGACAGCCCTGGGGTCCTTCAATGGACAATACAAGTTATGGGCTTTGATCGCGTCACAGTTATTTTCTGTGACACGATCAAAGTGCAATCCCCCCTCCTTGAACACCGTGATCAGCTTTCATTGCGGCATTCAAAGGGTTAACGGTAGAGAGAGGATGTTTCTCTTCTCTCCGCTGTTAGAGCGGGGCCGTGGCGGTGTATTACAGCCATTGCCCCGCTTTCGATCGAGCGCAGAGACGGCTGTCACACAGGACGAGAATGCTCGTCCTAATGCGCAAAGTACCCGCCGCTCAGGACGAGCATTCTCGTCCTGTGTCGGCAATCAGTTAAGTTGAATTGTACTGGATGACTTTCTTTTCCCGTATTCTTTATTTAGGGCTCATAATTTCTGTGCAGTAATGGGAATAAACTCTACATGTATCAACATCCTGCTAATCTTGTGGTAAACATTACCCCAATGGATAGTGACATATATCATTTCAATAACCACATCTTTACTTCCAATAATCATAGTTTCCTTTTTTGTTGAACTCCAATGCTTGTTGGATCACGCATCTCTCCAAAAGGACACTCAAAGCATTTAATAAAAAATGATGTGTACAAGATTATTTCTACATAAAACACTTTAGACAGCAGCTGCTGGTGGACTCCCAGACTTCGAATTGTAAGATGGCGGGTTAAAGGTATAACTATATTTAGTTTTTAAAATATTTTAGGGTATACGATATGTAGGGTTATCTAAACTAGAACTTCTTTAACACTTCTCGGCCTAACTGGCATTCAAAACATCAAAGCATACAAAAATATATTATTATTATAATTAGAGATGAGCGAACCGGGACAACCGAACCCGGTTTCGGTCCGAACTTCAGGAAAAGTTCGGTTCGCAGCGAATCCGAACTTTACCGGGTTCGGTCGAACCCGTTTTGACCGAACCCGGCTACATTTTGGAGCCTGCCACATGTTACATCTAAAATGGAGGATTACAGAAGATCACCTGACATCAGGCTACCCCATAATGCCTTGCAAACGGCTCTCCCAGCCAATCGGGAGGCAGCATAGGGGCGGGCTCAAGCCTGCAATAAAAGTCTATGCACGGAGCTCAGCGGCCATTTTACAGACAGGAGCTGTAGGAATAGCATCTCTGTGCAGTAAGGGAAAGCTTTAGGAATCTAAAAGGCAGGAATTCAGAAATCGAAGGGGCTCATCCACTACTCACTACTCAGCCAGTGTGTGAATACGCTTTTATAAGGGGCTCATCCCCGTTGCATCCAACTTGCAATACAGGCAGCCTTTGTAGTAGTGGTAGTAGTACTATAAGGCCCAGCATTCCCTGAGTGCACTGCAGCGAGGCTGATTGAAATTCTCATTCATTGCCATTTGCCAAGCCAGTGTCCGTGTGTGAATACGCTTTTAAAAGGGGCTCATCCCTGGAATAACAATCCAACTTGCCATACAGGCAGCCTAGTAGTACTACAAGGCCCAGCATTCCCTGAGTGCACTGCAGCGAGGCTGATTGAAATTCTCATTCATTGCCATTTGCCAAGCCAGTGTCCGTGTGTCAATACGCTTTTAAAAGGGGCTCATCCCTGGAATAACAATCCAACTTGCCATACAGGCAGCCTAGTAGTACTACAACGCCCAGCATTCCCTGAGTGCACTGCAGCGAGGCTGATTGAAATTCTCATTCATTGCCATTTGCCAAGCCAGTGTCCGTGTGTGAATACGCTTTTAAAAGGGGCTCATCCCTGGAATAACAATCCAACTTGCCATACAGGCAGCCTAGAAGTACTACAACGCCCAGCATTCCCTGAGTGCACTGCAGCGAGGCTGATTGAAATTCTCATTCATTGCCATTTGCCAAGCCAGTGTCCGTGTGTGAATACGCTTTTAGAAGGGGCTCATCCCCATTGCATCCAACTTGCAATACAGGCAGCCTTTGTAGTAGTGGTAGTAGTAGTACTAGAAGGCCCAGCATTCCCTGAGTGCACTGCAGCGAGGCTGATTGAAATTCTCATTCATTGCCATTTGCCAAGCCAGTGTCCGTGTGTCAATACGCTTTTAAAAGGGGCTCATCCCTGGAATAACAATCCAACTTGCCATACAGGCAGCCTAGTAGTACTACAAGGCCCAGCATTCCCTGAGTGCACTGCAGCGAGGCTGATTGAAATTCTCATTCATTGCCATTTGCCAAGCCAGTGTCCGTGTGTCAATACGCTTTTAGAAGGGGCTCATCCCCATTGCATCCAACTTGCAATACAGGCAGCCTTTGTAGTAGTGGTAGTAGTAGTACTAGAAGGCCCAGCATTCCCTGAGTGCACTGCAGCGAGGCTGATTGAAATTCTCATTCATTGCCATTTGCCAAGCCAGTGTCCGTGTGTCAATACGCTTTTAAAAGGGGCTCATCCCTGGAATAACAATCCAACTTGCCATACAGGCAGCCTAGTAGTACTACAAGGCCCAGCATTCCCTGAGTGCACTGCAGCGAGGCTGATTGAAATTCTCATTCATTGCCATTTGCCAAGCCAGTGTCCGTGTGTCAATACGCTTTTAAAAGGGGCTCATCCCTGGAATAACAATCCAACTTGCCATACAGGCAGCCTAGTAGTACTACAAGGCCCAGCATTCCCTGAGTGCACTGCAGCGAGGCTGATTGAAATTCTCATTCATTGCCATTTGCCAAGCCAGTGTCCGTGTGTCAATACGCTTTTAAAAGGGGCTCATCCCTGGAATAACAATCCAACTTGCCATACAGGCAGCCTAGAAGTACTACAACGCCCAGCATTCCCTGAGTGCACTGCAGCGAGGCTGATTGAAATTCTCATTCATTGCCATTTGCCAAGCCAGTGTCCGTGTGTGAATACGCTTTTAAAAGGGGCTCATCCCTGGAATAACAATCCAACTTGCCATACAGGCAGCCTAGTAGTACTACAAGGCCCAGCATTCCCTGAGTGCACTGCAGCGAGGCTGATTGAAATTCTCATTCATTGCCATTTGCCAAGCCAGTGTCCGTGTGTCAATACGCTTTTAGAAGGGGCTCATCCCCATTGCATCCAACTTGCAATACAGGCAGCCTTTGTAGTAGTGGTAGTAGTAGTACTAGAAGGCCCAGCATTCCCTGAGTGCACTGCAGCGAGGCTGATTGAAATTCTCATTCATTGCCATTTGCCAAGCCAGTGTCCGTGTGTGAATACGCTTTTAAAAGGGGCTCATCCCTGGAATAACAATCCAACTTGCCATACAGGCAGCCTAGTAGTACTACAAGGCCCAGCATTCCCTGAGTGCACTGCAGCGAGGCTGATTGAAATTCTCATTCATTGCCATTTGCCAAGCCAGTGTCCGTGTGTCAATACGCTTTTAAAAGGGGCTCATCCCTGGAATAACAATCCAACTTGCCATACAGGCAGCCTAGAAGTACTACAACGCCCAGCATTCCCTGAGTGCACTGCAGCGAGGCTGATTGAAATTCTCATTCATTGCCATTTGCCAAGCCAGTGTCCGTGTGTGAATACGCTTTTAGAAGGGGCTCATCCCCATTGCATCCAACTTGCAATACAGGCAGCCTTTGTAGTAGTGGTAGTAGTAGTACTAGAAGGCCCAGCATTCCCTGAGTGCACTGCAGCGAGGCTGATTGAAATTCTCATTCATTGCCATTTGCCAAGCCAGTGTCCGTGTGTCAATACGCTTTTAAAAGGGGCTCATCCCTGGAATAACAATCCAACTTGCCATACAGGCAGCCTAGTAGTACTACAAGGCCCAGCATTCCCTGAGTGCACTGCAGCGAGGCTGATTGAAATTCTCATTCATTGCCATTTGCCAAGCCAGTGTCCGTGTGTCAATACGCTTTTAGAAGGGGCTCATCCCCATTGCATCCAACTTGCAATACAGGCAGCCTTTGTAGTAGTGGTAGTAGTAGTACTAGAAGGCCCAGCATTCCCTGAGTGCACTGCAGCGAGGCTGATTGAAATTCTCATTCATTGCCATTTGCCAAGCCAGTGTCCGTGTGTGAATACGCTTTTAAAAGGGGCTCATCCCTGGAATAACAATCCAACTTGCCATACAGGCAGCCTAGTAGTACTACAAGGCCCAGCATTCCCTGAGTGCACTGCAGCGAGGCTGATTGAAATTCTCATTCATTGCCATTTGCCAAGCCAGTGTCCGTGTGTCAATACGCTTTTAGAAGGGGCTCATCCCCATTGCATCCAACTTGCAATACAGGCAGCCTTTGTAGTAGTGGTAGTAGTAGTACTAGAAGGCCCAGCATTCCCTGAGTGCACTGCAGCGAGGCTGATTGAAATTCTCATTCATTGCCATTTGCCAAGCCAGTGTCCGTGTGTCAATACGCTTTTAAAAGGGGCTCATCCCTGGAATAACAATCCAACTTGCCATACAGGCAGCCTAGTAGTACTACAAGGCCCAGCATTCCCTGAGTGCACTGCAGCGAGGCTGATTGAAATTCTCATTCATTGCCATTTGCCAAGCCAGTGTCCGTGTGTCAATACGCTTTTAAAAGGGGCTCATCCCTGGAATAACAATCCAACTTGCCATACAGGCAGCCTAGAAGTACTACAACGCCCAGCATTCCCTGAGTGCACTGCAGCGAGGCTGATTGAAATTCTCATTCATTGCCATTTGCCAAGCCAGTGTCCGTGTGTGAATACGCTTTTAAAAGGGGCTCATCCCTGGAATAACAATCCAACTTGCCATACAGGCAGCCTAGTAGTACTACAAGGCCCAGCATTCCCTGAGTGCACTGCAGCGAGGCTGATTGAAATTCTCATTCATTGCCATTTGCCAAGCCAGTGTCCGTGTGTCAATACGCTTTTAAAAGGGGCTCATCCCTGGAATAACAATCCAACTTGCCATACAGGCAGCCTAGTAGTACTACAAGGCCCAGCATTCCCTGAGTGCACTGCAGCGAGGCTGATTGAAATTCTCATTCATTGCCATTTGCCAAGCCAGTGTCCGTGTGTGAATACGCTTTTAAAAGGGGCTCATCCCTGGAATAACAATCCAACTTGCCATACAGGCAGCCTAGTAGTACTACAAGGCCCAGCATTCCCTGAGTGCACTGCAGTGAGGCTGATTGAAATTCTCATTCATTGCCATTTGCCAAGCCAGTGTCCGTGTGTGAATACGCTTTTAAAAGGGGCTCATCCCTGGAATAACAATCCAACTTGCCATACAGGCAGCCTAGTAGTACTACAAGGCCCAGCATTCCCTGAGTGCACTGCAGCGAGGCTGATTGAAATTCTCATTCATTGCCATTTGCCAAGCCAGTGTCCGTGTGTCAATACGCTTTTAAAAGGGGCTCATCCCTGGAATAACAATCCAACTTGCCATACAGGCAGCCTAGTAGTACTACAAGGCCCAGCATTCCCTGAGTGCACTGCAGCGAGGCTGATTGAAATTCTCATTCATTGCCATTTGCCAAGCCAGTGTCCGTGTGTCAATACGCTTTTAAAAGGGGCTCATCCCTGGAATAACAATCCAACTTGCCATACAGGCAGCCTAGAAGTACTACAACGCCCAGCATTCCCTGAGTGCACTGCAGCGAGGCTGATTGAAATTCTCATTCATTGCCATTTGCCAAGCCAGTGTCCGTGTGTGAATACGCTTTTAAAAGGGGCTCATCCCTGGAATAAAAATCCAACTTGCCATACAGGCAGCCTAGTAGTACTACAAGGCCCAGCATTCCCTGAGTGCACTGCAGCGAGGCTGATTGAAATTCTCATTCATTGCCATTTGCCAAGCCAGTGTCCGTGTGTCAATACGCTTTTAGAAGGGGCTCATCCCCATTGCATCCAACTTGCAATACAGGCAGCCTTTGTAGTAGTGGTAGTAGTAGTACTAGAAGGCCCAGCATTCCCTGAGTGCACTGCAGCGAGGCTGATTGAAATTCTCATTCATTGCCATTTGCCAAGCCAGTGTCCGTGTGTGAATACGCTTTTAAAAGGGGCTCATCCCTGGAATAACAATCCAACTTGCCATACAGGCAGCCTAGTAGTACTACAAGGCCCAGCATTCCCTGAGTGCACTGCAGCGAGGCTGATTGAAATTCTCATTCATTGCCATTTGCCAAGCCAGTGTCCGTGTGTCAATACGCTTTTAAAAGGGGCTCATCCCTGGAATAACAATCCAACTTGCCATACAGGCAGCCTAGAAGTACTACAACGCCCAGCATTCCCTGAGTGCACTGCAGCGAGGCTGATTGAAATTCTCATTCATTGCCATTTGCCAAGCCAGTGTCCGTGTGTGAATACGCTTTTAGAAGGGGCTCATCCCCATTGCATCCAACTTGCAATACAGGCAGCCTTTGTAGTAGTGGTAGTAGTAGTACTAGAAGGCCCAGCATTCCCTGAGTGCACTGCAGCGAGGCTGATTGAAATTCTCATTCATTGCCATTTGCCAAGCCAGTGTCCGTGTGTCAATACGCTTTTAACTCCTTAACGCCGAAGGACGGATATATCCGTCCTCAGCAGCTGCTAGTTCGCGCAGGAGGACGGATATATCCGTCCTGTGATGGCGCGGGTACTGAGACTGTACCCACGCGATCAGCGGCAGGAGCACGGCTGTTATACACAGCCTGGCTCCTGCTGCAACTGCCGGTATCGAAGCGCGCGCCGATTCCGGCAGTTTAACCCATTAAATGCTGCTGTCAATAGTGACAGCGGCATCTAATGTGTTTGACAGAGGGGGGAGCTCCCTCTGTCACCCGATCGGCGCCCCCGCAAACAAATCGCGGGTCGCCGTCGGGTTTCCATGACAGCCGGGGGTCTAACAAAGACCCCCAGGTCTGCCTTCAGCATCTGCCTGTTAGGCGATGCCGGAGGCATGACCTAACAGGTTGCCTGTCAGTTTTACACTGACAGGCAATAATGCTTTGGTATACGAAGTATACCAAAGCATTATATATGCGATCAGCCCATCGCATAGTGAAGTCCCCTGGTGGGACTAAAAAAAAAAATGTAAAACAGTTAAATAAAGTTTGTGAAAAAAAAAAAATTATAATTACAGTCAAAGTCAAATAAAACTACTTTTTTGGCCCAAAAAGTGGTTTTATTTAGTAAAACGGTCAAAACAAATCACACATACACATATATGGTATCCCCGCGATCGTAACAACTTGAACAATAAAATGAACATATTAATTAAACCGCCGGATGAACGGCGTCCAAAGAAAACGCAAAAAACAACGTCAAAATTCTCTCTTTTCTCCCATTCCCCCCATAAAAAATAAAATAAAAGTTAATCTATAAGTCCTATGTACCCCAAAATAGTACTAATAAAAACTACACATTGTCCCGCAAAAATCAAGCCCACGTACGGCCACATCGACGGAAAAATAAAAACGTTACGGCTCTTGGAATGCGGCGATGCAAAAACAAGTCATTTTTTTCTAAAAGGGTTTTTATTGTGCAAACGTAGGAAAACATATAAAACCTCTACATATTTGGTATCCCCGTAATCGTGCCGACCCATAGAATAAAGTAAACATGTTATTTACGCTGCATAGTAAACGGCGTAAATTTATAACGTGAAAATTAATGCTGGAATAGCTGCTTATTTTCAATTCTCTCCTAAAATAAAGTTAATAAAAGTTAATCAATATGTTATAAGCATCTAAAAATGGTACAATTACAAAATACAACTCGTCCCGGAAAAAACAAGCCCTTATACGGCTATGTAGACGGAATAAAAAAAGAGTTACGACTCTTGGAATGCAACCGTGAAAAAACAGAAAATAATCCTTGGTCATTAACGTGCAAAATGGCCCGGTCATTAAGGGGTTAAAAGGGGCTCATCCCTGGAATAACAATCCAACTTGCCATACAGGCAGCCTAGTAGTACTACAAGGCCCAGCATTCCCTGAGTGCACTGCAGCGAGGCTGATTGAAATTCTCATTCATTGCCATTTGCCAAGCCAGTGTCCGTGTGTCAATACGCTTTTAGAAGGGGCTCATCCCCATTGCATCCAACTTGCAATACAGGCAGCCTTTGTAGTAGTGGTAGTAGTAGTACTAGAAGGCCCAGAATTCCCTGAGTGCACTGCAGCGAGGCTGATTGAAATTCTCATTCATTGCCATTTGCCAAGCCAGTGTCCGTGTGTGAATACGCTTTTAAAAGGGGCTCATCCCTGGAATAACAATCCAACTTGCCATACAGGCAGCCTAGTAGTACTACAAGGCCCAGCATTCCCTGAGTGCACTGCAGCGAGGCTGATTGAAATTCTCATTCATTGCCATTTGCCAAGCCAGTGTCCGTGTGTCAATACGCTTTTAGAAGGGGCTCATCCCCATTGCATCCAACTTGCAATACAGGCAGCCTTTGTAGTAGTGGTAGTAGTAGTACTAGAAGGCCCAGCATTCCCTGAGTGCACTGCAGCGAGGCTGATTGAAATTCTCATTCATTGCCATTTGCCAAGCCAGTGTCCGTGTGTCAATACGCTTTTAAAAGGGGCTCATCCCTGGAATAACAATCCAACTTGCCATACAGGCAGCCTAGTAGTACTACAAGGCCCAGCATTCCCTGAGTGCACTGCAGCGAGGCTGATTGAAATTCTCATTCATTGCCATTTGCCAAGCCAGTGTCCGTGTGTCAATACGCTTTTAAAAGGGGCTCATCCCTGGAATAACAATCCAACTTGCCATACAGGCAGCCTAGAAGTACTACAACGCCCAGCATTCCCTGAGTGCACTGCAGCGAGGCTGATTGAAATTCTCATTCATTGCCATTTGCCAAGCCAGTGTCCGTGTGTGAACACGCTTTTAAAAGGGGCTCATCCCTGGAATAACAATCCAACTTGCCATACAGGCAGCCTAGTAGTACTACAAGGCCCAGCATTCCCTGAGTGCACTGCAGCGAGGCTGATTGAAATTCTCATTCATTGCCATTTGCCAAGCCAGTGTCCGTGTGTCAATACGCTTTTAAAAGGGGCTCATCCCTGGAATAACAATCCAACTTGCCATACAGGCAGCCTAGTAGTACTACAAGGCCCAGCATTCCCTGAGTGCACTGCAGCGAGGCTGATTGAAATTCTCATTCATTGCCATTTGCCAAGCCAGTGTCCGTGTGTCAATACGCTTTTAAAAGGGGCTCATCCCTGGAATAACAATCCAACTTGCCATACAGGCAGCCTAGAAGTACTACAACGCCCAGCATTCCCTGAGTGCACTGCAGCGAGGCTGATTGAAATTCTCATTCATTGCCATTTGCCAAGCCAGTGTCCGTGTGTCAATACGCTTTTAAAAGGGGCTCATCCCTGGAATAACAATCCAACTTGCCATACAGGCAGCCTAGTAGTACTACAAGGCCCAGCATTCCCTGAGTGCACTGCAGCGAGGCTGATTGAAATTCTCATTCATTGCCATTTGCCAAGCCAGTGTCCGTGTGTCAATACGCTTTTAAAAGGGGCTCTGAAATGTCTGGGAAAAAAAAGGTTGTGAAAGGACGGGGTAGAGGAAGAAACACCCATGCCGTCTCCTCTTCCAGTCCAAATGTTGGATCTGTTGGTGCCAGACCCAGTAGCAGCATTTGTGGCACAAGACATGTGCCCAGTTCCACTAGTAGCAGCTGCCATGTGCCTGCTAGTAGTAGTATCAGCAAGCCAGACTTGTCCATCTCCTCCGGTGGGCGGGTTACTTTAGACAATACGGCCATTGTGGACTGGTTGGCTGGCTCGCGGTCATCTCAGCAGGAAGACTCTGACGATCTGGCTTCAAGCCAGGTTTCGTTGGATTCCAGATCCTCTACAGTTCCTTGGCACGGTGACAGTAGTAATATAGGTATTTCTAGCGTTTCCATTCCATCATCTATGTCTTCGCTCCCCCTTCCTAGCGGGAAGCCATCTTTCCTGAGAGTCCTAAGAGACATCTCCTCGGGTGCGAAGGAAGATACTGAACAACATAGTGATGATGATGATTTGTTTTCCGCGAGTCAGCCAACGGAGTGTGTTGCGGCGGTGGTGGAGGTGGAAGCGGTGACCGAGACGCATAGCTGCGGTAGTGGGGGTGTTGGTGGTGGTAGCCGTGGTGGCAGACGCAGTAATGAGGGGGGGCATGGAGCCCGCCATGATGTCACATCACATTCACAACACAGTGACAGAAGTGGCGGGGATGATGAGGAAGGCTATGATGATGATGTTGTTTTAGACAGGACGTGGGAACCAGGTGACGAGGTGATGACGGCGTCAGAGGAGGAGGGTAGTAGTGGCGGCACTGGATGTGATAAACAGCCAAGCCGAGGTAGGGGCAGAAGTCAATCTGCAAAACGTTGCAGCGGTAGGGTCAGCTCAGGAGCCGGTGACGGCGACACAGATGCTGGTGTAGGTTCCCGAAAAAAGCCTGCCAGACAAGGGGCAAGCTCGGGTGGTTGTGGTGGTGGTGGTGGTGGTGGACGTGGTACTACCTCTTTACGGTACTCTGCCGTGTGGCAATTTTTCTGTACCTTCCCAGAGGAGGAAAACATGGCACAGTGCCGTATCTGCAAGCAGAAAGTAAGGCGTGGGCAGGGCAGCAATGTAGGAACTACTGCTCTACGTAAACACATGGAACGGCATCACAAGGCCATGTGGGACAATCAACATGCCCCACCATCATGTACATCTAATGAAGACCCCTCTTCCGCTGCTGCTGCTGCTCCGAGTCCCTGTCATCTAAGTAGTAGCCAGGCCTTATCCACCATGTCGTTGTCATCATCATCATCACTGTCATCTAGTGCTCCTCCTATGTCCCGTCAGTTATCCATTACGGAATCGTTGTCCAATAAGCAACAATATATACCCAGTCATCCACTTGTCGTGCGGCTTAATTCACACCTGGCAAAGTTGTTGGTGGTGCAGTCGCTGCCGTACCACCTGGTCGACTCCGCCGGCTTCAAGCAATTGATGGCGTGCGCTCAGCCTAGGTGGCGAATACCTAGCCGACATTACTTCTCCAAAACAGCTGTCCCTGCCTTGCACAAGCATGTGGAGGAAAAGGTGTCCAAGTCCTTGCAATTATCCGTGTGCAGCAGGGTACATGCCACCGTCGACACGTGGAGCAGCAACTATGGGCAGGGACAGTACATGTCTTTCACGGCCCACTGGGTCAATATTTTGCAGTCCGATGCACCACCGCAGCAATGCCAGGCATTACCACCTCCACGCTTGTATGTTTCTAGTTCAACTCCGGACACCAGGCGCCTACCATCCTTCTCCTCCTACTCCTCCTCCTCCTCCTTGCCTTCCTCCTTGGAGGTCTTCCCGTCCCCGACAGGACACAGCGTATCTTCCACTCCTCCTCCCTCCTCTTTTCATAGGTGCAAGGTGAAGCGCCACAACGCTGTCTTACACCTGCTGAGCCTGGGCGAGAAAAGCCACACAGGGCAGGAGCTGCTGCTGTGCATCAAGGAGGAAATCGCACGCTGGCTGTCTCCTCTGAAACTCACACTGGGCAATGTTGTCTCTGATAACGGCAAGAACGTTGTGGCTGCACTGCGTCTAGGTCACCTGACACACGCTCCTTGCATGGCACATGTGATCAATCTGGTCATAACACGCTTCTTAAAGTCATATGTTGGTTTGAAGGGTGTGCTGGCCATGTCCAGGAGGGTTTGCGTTCGCTTTAGACGTTCGTATGCATTTAAGCACGCCCTCCTGGACTTGCAGCGTCAAAACAATCTCCCAGAACACAGCCTGATTTGCGACGTTCCAACACGATGGAATTCCACCCTGCACATGTTGGACCGTCTGTACGAACAGCGGAAAGCCGTGAATGATTTCCTGATGCAGCAGACGGGCAGCGTTTGGAGCCAGTGTAATTTCGAGCTCAGGCACTGGCAGCTGGTTAGAGACGCATGTCGCGTTTTGAGGCCCTTTGAAGAGGCCACACGATTTGTGAGCCGTGACGCTAGCGGAATGAACGATGTTATGCCGCTGATATTCATTATGGAGCAAACGCTCACAGCGATGATTCAGCAAAGGATGGAGGAAGGATCACATCTGGCTATGGATGTTGAGGAGGAGGAGGAGGATGAGGAAACAGGACCTGAAGAGGAGCTGGATTTGGAGATGGAATCACAGGAAGGGATAGGGGACGAGGCAGCCGCACAACATGACAGTGATGGTGGTGATGACGAGTCTGACGACGACCTTGATGATGGACAACCATGGCAGTATGGGGCGGAGATGGAACCAACCGGGCCCTCTGAAACGCTGGCCAGGATGGCGAGCTGTATGCTTCGTTACTTGCGCGCTGACTGTCGTATTGTTAGCATGAAGCAAAGAGATGACTACTGGATAGCCACACTTTTAGACCCTCGGTATAAAGCCAGAATGGGGGAGTTTTTTGCGCCTTCCGAGAGGGAGGCAAAATTGGCTTATTATAGAGAGAAGCTATGCAGCCAGCTTGTCATGGCTTTCAAACGGCAGACACCCGCTGCAAGCATGTCTGACCGGGGGGCCACTCTCCGCTCCCCACTGTCTCATCGTTCCACCGCCTCTGGCAGAGCTACCTCTGCAATAGGCGGCAGCCGTGGCAGCAGCGGCAGCAGCAGCAGCAGCAGCAGCCAATTCAGTTTGGAAAATATGATGACAACATTTTTACATCCAATACCCCGACCTGACACACATCGTAGCACTAGTCACCAAAGGGATGTTCACCATCTCCAGGTGCAGCACCTAAACAACCAGGTTCACTCGTACTTGGACTGTGCCCTTTCTCCGTCAGAAATGCTGATCCCAGACCCCATGGACTTCTGGGTCAGCAGATTGGATCATTGGCAAGAACTGGCCCAGTTTGCCATGGGTGTACTGTCTTGTCCACCCTCCAGTGTAGCGTCAGAGAGGGTATTCAGCGCAGCAGGGGGCTTCGTCACCCCTAAGCGAACAAGATTGTCCGCCAACAGCTTGGAAAATCTCACGTTTCTGAAAATGAATCAAGCGTGGATCGGTGAGGATTTTAAAACCCCTGTACCTGATGCCACTGATTAGATCTTACATTGCTGCTGCTGCTGCCGCTGCCGCCTGCTACTGCCGCCTGCTACTATGGGATTCTGTCCTGTCCACTCTTTTTTTAATGTGCCGCTGTTGGTGCTGCAGCTGCTACTACTTCTACCACCAATCCACCCCAGTGCCGTCTGCTACAAGCAGGCCTGCCCCACCAGAGGGCTTTGTCCTGTGACTCTCCAGTCTCTTTTTTTAATGTGCTGCTACTACTGCTACTACTGCTTGCACCCTTGCTGTCTGTGTTGGCTAGTACCTCTACTACCACCAATACACCTACACTGCCATCTGCTACAAGCAGGCCTGAGGCCTGCCCCACTACAGGGCTTTGTCCTCCTGTGACTGTCCAGTCTCTTTTTTTTAATGTGCTGCTACTACTGCTACTACTGCTTGCACCCTTGCTGTCTGTGTTGGCTAGTACCTCTACTACCACCAATACACCTCCACTGCCGCCCGTCTGCTACAAGCAGGCCTGAGGCCTACCCCACCACAGGGCTTTGTCCTCCTGTGACTGTCCAGTCTCTTTTTTTTAATGTGCTGCTACTACTGCTACTACTGCTTGCACCCTTGCTGTCTGTGTTGGCTACCTCGGCTACTACCACCAATACACCTCCACTGCCGCCCGTCTGCTACAAGCAGGCCTGAGGCCTACCCCACCACAGGGCTTTGTCCTCCTGTGACTGTCCAGTCTCTTTTTTTTAATGTGCTGCTACTACTGCTACTACTGCTTGCACCCTTGCTGTCTGTGTTGGCTACCTCGGCTACTACCACCAATACACCTCCACTGCCGCCCGTCTGCTACAAGCAGGCCTGAGGCCTGCCCCACCACAGGGCTTTGTCCTCCTCTGACTGTCCAGTCTCTTTTTTTAATGTGCTACTACTACTACTACTACTACCACCCTTGCTGTCTGTGTTGGCTACCTCTACTACCACCAATACACCTCCACTGCCGCCCGTCTGCTACAAGCAGGCCTGAGGCCTGCCCCACCACAGGGCTTTGTCCTCCTCTGACTGTCCAGTCTCTTTTTTTAATGTGCTACTACTACTACTACTACTACCACCCTTGCTGTCTGTGTTGGCTACCTCTACTACCACCAATACACCTCCACTGCCGCCCGTCTGCTACAAGCAGGCCTGAGGCCTGCCCCACCACAGGGCTTTGTCCTCCTCTGACTGTCCAGTCTCTTTTTTTAATGTGCTACTACTACTACTACTACTACCACCCTTGCTGTCTGTGTTGGCTACCTCTACTACCACCAATACACCTCCACTGCCGCCCGTCTGCTACAAGCAGGCCTGAGGCCTGCCCCACCACAGGGCTTTGCCCTCCTCTGACTGTCCAGTCTCTTTTTTTAATGTGCTGCTACTACTGCTACTACTGCTTGCACCCTTGCTGTCTGTGTTGGCTACCTCGGCTACTACCACCAATACACCTCCACTGCCGCCCGTCTGCTACAAGCAGGCCTGAGGCCTGCCCCACAACAGGGCTTTGCCCTCCTCTGACTGTCCAGTCTCTTTTTTTAATGTGCTGCTACTACTGCTACTACTGCTTGCACCCTTGCTGTCTGTGTTGGCTACCTCGGCTACTACCACCAATACACCTCCACTGCCGCCCGTCTGCTACAAGCAGGCCTGAGGCCTGCCCCACCACAGGGCTTTGTCCTCCTGTGACTGTCCAGTCTCTTTTTTTTAATGTGCTACTACTACTACTACTACTACCACCCTTGCTGTCTGTGTTGGCTACCTCTACTACCACCAATACACCTCCACTGCCGCCCGTCTGCTACAAGCAGGCCTGAGGCCTGCCCCACCACAGGGCTTTGTCCTCCTCTGACTGTCCAGTCTCTTTTTTTAATGTGCTACTACTACTACTACTACTACCACCCTTGCTGTCTGTGTTGGCTACCTCTACTACCACCAATACACCTCCACTGCCGCCCGTCTGCTACAAGCAGGCCTGAGGCCTGCCCCACCACAGGGCTTTGTCCTCCTCTGACTGTCCAGTCTCTTTTTTTAATGTGCTACTACTACTACTACTACTACCACCCTTGCTGTCTGTGTTGGCTACCTCGGCTACTACCACCAATACACCTCCACTGCCGCCCGTCTGCTACAAGCAGGCCTGAGGCCTGCCCCACCACAGGGCTTTGTCCTCCTCTGACTGTCCAGTCTCTTTTTTTAATGTGCTGCTACTACTGCTACTACTGCTTGCACCCTTGCTGTCTGTGTTGGCTACCTCGACTACTACCACCAATAAACCTCCACTGCCGCCCGTCTGCTACAAGCAGGCCTGCCCCACCACAGGGCTTTGTCCTGTGACTGTCGTCCAGTGTCTTTTAATGTGCTGCTACTACTCACCCTTGCCAATAAAAAGGGTCAATTTTTGGAGGGCTTGTGAAAAGCCATTGCTTGTTGCTTTTACATCCATGTATGGAAGAACCCCGGCAGGCATCTGCCAATAAAAAGGGTCAATTTTTGGAGGGCTTGTCAAAAGCCATTGCTTGTTGCTTTTACATCCATGTATGGAAGAACCCCGGCAGGCATCTGCCAATAAAAAGGGTCAATTTTTGGAGGGCTTGTCAAAAGCCATTGCTTGTTGCTTTTACATCCATGTATGGAAGAACCCCGGCAGGCATCTGCCAATAAAAAGGGTCAATTTTTGGAGGGCTTGTCAAAAGCCATTGCTTGTTGCTTTTACATCTATGTATGGAAGAACCCCGGCAGGCATCTGCCAATAAAAAGGGTCAATTTTTGGAGGGCTTGTCAAAAGCCATTGCTTGTTGCTTTTACATCCATGTATGGAAGAACCCCGGCAGGCATCTGCCAATAAAAAGGGTCAATTTTTGGAGGGCTTGTCAAAAGCCATTGCTTTAATGCTTTTACATCCATGTATGGAAGAACCCCGGCAGGCATCTGCCAATAAAAAGGGTCAATTTTTGGAGGGCTTGTGAAAAGCCATTGCTTGTTGCTTTTACATCCATGTATGGAAGAACCCCGGCAGGCATCTGCCAATAAAAAGGGTCAATTTTTGGAGGGCTTGTCAAAAGCCATTGCTTGTTGCTTTTACATCCATGTATGGAAGAACCCCGGCAGGCATCTGCCAATAAAAAGGGTCAATTTTTGGAGGGCTTGTGAAAAGCCATTGCTTGTTGCTTTTACATCCATGTATGGAAGAACCCCGGCAGGCATCTGCCAATAAAAAGGGTCAATTTTTGGAGGGCTTGTCAAAAGCCATTGCTTGTTGCTTTAATGCTTTTACATCCATGTATGGAAGAACCCCGGCAGGCATCTGCCAATAAAAAGGGTCAATTTTTGGAGGGCTTGTGAAAAGCCATTGCTTGTTGCTTTTACATCCATGTATGGAAGAACCCCGGCAGGCATCTGCTAATAAAAAGGGTCAATTTTTGGAGGGCTTGTCAAACCCATTGCTTGTTGCTTTAATGCTTTTACATCTATGTATGGAAGAACCCCGGCAGGCATCTGCCAATAAAAAGGGTCAATTTTTGGAGGGCTTGTGAAAAGCCATTGCTTGTTGCTTTTACATCCATGTATGGAAGAACCCCGGCAGGCATCTGCTAATAAAAAGGGTCAATTTTTGGAGGGCTTGTCAAACCCATTGCTTGTTGCTTTAATGCTTTTACATCTATGTATGGAAGAACCCCGGCAGGCATCTGCCAATAAAAAGGGTCAATTTTTGGAGGGCTTGTGAAAAGCCATTGCTTGTTGCTTTTACATCCATGTATGGAAGAACCCCGGCAGGCATCTGCCAATAAAAAGGGTCAATTTTTGGAGGGCTTGTCAAAAGCCATTGCTTGTTGCTTTTACATCCATGTATGGAAGAACCCCGGCAGGCATCTGCCAATAAAAAGGGTCAATTTTTGGAGGGCTTGTCAAAAGCCATTGCTTGTTGCTTTTACATCCATGTATGGAAGAACCCCGGCAGGCATCTGCCAATAAAAAGGGTCAATTTTTGGAGGGCTTGTCAAAAGCCATTGCTTGTTGCTTTTACATCTATGTATGGAAGAACCCCGGCAGGCATCTGCCAATAAAAAGGGTCAATTTTTGGAGGGCTTGTCAAAAGCCATTGCTTGTTGCTTTTACATCCATGTATGGAAGAACCCCGGCAGGCATCTGCCAATAAAAAGGGTCAATTTTTGGAGGGCTTGTCAAAAGCCATTGCTTTAATGCTTTTACATCCATGTATGGAAGAACCCCGGCAGGCATCTGCCAATAAAAAGGGTCAATTTTTGGAGGGCTTGTGAAAAGCCATTGCTTGTTGCTTTTACATCCATGTATGGAAGAACCCCGGCAGGCATCTGCCAATAAAAAGGGTCAATTTTTGGAGGGCTTGTCAAAAGCCATTGCTTGTTGCTTTTACATCCATGTATGGAAGAACCCCGGCAGGCATCTGCCAATAAAAAGGGTCAATTTTTGGAGGGCTTGTGAAAAGCCATTGCTTGTTGCTTTTACATCCATGTATGGAAGAACCCCGGCAGGCATCTGCCAATAAAAAGGGTCAATTTTTGGAGGGCTTGTCAAAAGCCATTGCTTGTTGCTTTAATGCTTTTACATCCATGTATGGAAGAACCCCGGCAGGCATCTGCCAATAAAAAGGGTCAATTTTTGGAGGGCTTGTGAAAAGCCATTGCTTGTTGCTTTTACATCCATGTATGGAAGAACCCCGGCAGGCATCTGCTAATAAAAAGGGTAAATTTTTGGAGGGCTTGTCAAAAGCCATTGCTTCTTCTTTTACCACCTTATATGTATGAACCCTGGCAGGCATCAGCCGCCTAAAATGGTAAATTTTTGTACCTTTTTTAACAATGCATTAAGCATACAACATGCACAAGTGCAGTGGTTTCTGTTAGTTATCTCCGTGTCCCATCCGTTTTCCTAGAGCCATACATGTTGGCGTAACTTTGACACCAACTTTGCATTAAAGACAGCTCAAAAGTACTTGGATACACTCATGGGTGACCTAAGAGTGTTATACAGGGCTTCTAGGGCTTTAAAACAGTGTTATACACGATTTTTAGGGGCTTTCTTGTATTACAGGTTCGGTCAGAACTAGTTCGGTCCGAATCGAACTTTTGCACGAAATTCGGCGAACTTGCCGAATCGAACTTTTCATAAGTTCGCTCATCTCTAATTATAATAATAATAATAATATTAATAATAATATTATAATTATGTGTGAAGTCACAATATACCACACAATTTATAACTTTATCAAGATTTGTATTACACTTGTTTAGTCTGTGAATCTCTGGAGCAGACACTTCAGGTTTCAACAGCTTTATGCACTTAGCAAGTCAGACAGGAGCTGTCAATCTAGTGTGTATAGTCAGGACAGTGTGGTATCTTTGTCTGCTGGGATTTACACCCGACATCAATGGAACATTTCTCCAGAGTCATCTATCACACACTGTGCTCCTCTCAATCTCAACCCTGATATAGTGCACAATTCCTGGAGGAGCTTTTCTGTTGTTACATACCAAAATAGCCTTTCAGAAGTCTATGTGTCAAAAGTAAATAGTACAATTAAAGGGAACATGTCAACTTCAATAGTAGGCTTAAAGGCAAACAATATGTACTTTTATTATTTTTCCATTTTTTTTTTTTTTGAGAAATAAATAAATAATCTCCTAAAATCTCTCAAAGCCAAACTGACTACCAATGTTTCAATGTAAGTTCCTAGTGACCATTCTTCCCTGAATGCGTAGTTTTTGTTTTTCATTTTTGGTATTCATTAAATAAGTTCTCTTAATGACTTGTTCTGCTCCTTACCACTCCTGCTGCTTATACCTCAGTATACGAGATGCATAGTTTATTCAACTGGCATATTTACTGGGTAGGGACTTATTGGGAATGTTTGTAAAGTAGAAAGGGCAAGTACCCCAACACTTAATGTCACCCTCTGATGTAATCATGAAATCCTTGCATCGGTAAAGAGAAAGGAGGAACCAGAGAAGGATCTGATTGAAGTTGTAGTTGATTTGTTTCTTCCATTTTTATTTTTTAAATAAAATATAAATGTTAAACTGTGAAAAGTAACTAATACTACAGAAAATATAATATTAAAGGTATTGTCTAATTACAACAACTTTATATATGTCCTATTAGGACAGATGGACATCATAAAGAGAGTCCTATGCCCGCCCTTACCCCCTCTCTCTAGGAGCAAGCCTGGAGACATCGAAGAGCAAGACAAGGCCACTTTATGAATTACATGGACAGCTTTTCAGTTGGCATGTAAAACTACATTTCCCCTGTATGGCCAAACAGAGATTTCCTTAAATATAACAGCTGATCATCAGGGATTTCTGCTGTACCTGCAGTGATCAGCTGATTGCTGGGCCGGTTTCAGTATAAAAAGAGGTTGTCATATGAGACAACGCCTTCAATGGTGTCATTTATTTTCGATAAATAGTAAAAGTTATTTCCAAATAAACTACTGTTTTATATTTGAATCATTAGTAACCACATACTTTACCAAGCAATACGCGTAATCCAGGAGTTTTAGGTAAAGATTTGAATTAGAGTCACTTTAAAATTATATTAGGGAGACTCATTACTAGTAAAACCCGAATTATATCATTAGAACTGCTCATTTTATAGGCTGCAGTATTTCTAAGAAAAACCCTGGTGGGGGTAGTGAACCTACGCGCCGCTATCTTAATGGGTGACATAGAACATTGCTGCCTGTCTATGTTCTATTAATGGAGTTTATAATGGCTTTGAATTTCAGGATCTGTTATAAGAGATCCATTAGCAATAATTTCTGGATATCTCCCACTTAACTATCAGTATTTTTTATTTTTTTTGCTCCTTGCCCATGATTCAAAATGGTCTGAAAAAATAAAGAGAAAAAAAAAAAGTACAAAATATCATTGCTTTTTTTCTGTGCTGCACAAATTGACTAGAAGTGGAGACCAACTTGGAAAGTAAAGCCTAAACAATGTAATTATTTAGCATTAGAAGGTATTATGAGATTTTTTTGACAAATTCCATGAAAGAATAAAGGACCATGTTAAAGCGTAATAAATTGTATAGGCAGGAATGCTATTTATCTTAAAAGCATAATCGCCAATTATATAGAGCACATATATTATTTTAGAAAATAATATGGTATTAACTATTAAATGACACCTACTTAGTCAAAGAGCTATGGAGCATAATTCAGTTTATAGTTTGTAAACTGAATGAGGGCAAAAGAATACGGTATCCTTTAATTCCAATATTTACATAGTCTGTAATCACTCTCAACTTATCTATCCTCCTCTGAGCCATTTTACAATGGGGTTTAACAATGGCAGCACTTTAACTTTGAGCTCATCTCATTGACAACATACAAAATACTGTGTTTTTTTTGTCTTTTACTGAAGATCAGTTTGATGAGCCAACTTAAAGGGGTTATCCGGAAACCAATTTACTCAATCCTATTTAACTGAACATTTAAATTGAATGCAGTTTATAATATACTTGCATTGTTGTTTCTAACACCCTATTCCAAAGCCAGTCACGTGATGCGTCTCCAACAGTAACATCTGAACTTCCGGTCGCTGCCCCATACATGAGCTATTACTTCCCTTTTCCGGCTGTCTGAAGTGACGGGTATGTCATTCCTGACGTCACCATACACTGGGGAAGGGGTGGACCGGATCTTCTTTCTCATCTCTGAGCATGCGTGGTTGCTACACAAACTAGCAATGAACATGCCCAATCCTCTGCTATCACAGCGCCTGAGGAGAATTTGGACAATGAGCCTTACAGGAAACGGCCGATAAGAGGAAATATCAGAAGTAAACAAAGCGCAAATCGAGCGCAGCGCGCGTGCAGTAAGAAAATTGAATTTTAAAAAAGCAGCGCAGTGTTCTTATACCATACCTAACAGGAATCTCAAATTAAAAAATGTTAATTTTTGTATCGGAAAACTCCTTTAAGCATATTGGAAATGAGAAAGATAGCATGCAAAAACATGTTCCTGTATTTATTCAAATGTGTTATTGATTTAGCAGACCATATAAACTAGAGCTGAACGGTACAGAGTCGGATCAATCTGACAGAAACCAACATCCCGATCCAAACCGGGTGTCGGTTCCTGACAAATTTAATCTGTACAATTGGGTGCAGAACGCTTATTTCCCGGTTAATGTGAAAACCTGTGCTGTGACTGAGCAGCAGAATAAGTTTGTGTTCCACTATCTTTGTTGCTGTACAAGTCATGCCATGTTGATCTTCATTCTCTACTTCCCTCTTAGTTTAATTGAAAACTATCTCTCTCTCTCAGTACTACCACTTCTCCTATTCTTTTTTTTTAATATAAAAGTGGTTTCCCCAAATTTTTTTATTTATATAAAAAAATAATAAAAATACAACAATACACACAAGACTGCTCTTCCGTTTTATAAGTATGGAAGACACATATTGAACATAGAATTTCCAATCTTTCAGTGCAAAAAAACACAAAAAACATAATCTGGACCAAATATGATCCCTTCTAGTGTCACTTCCTATCCTCCCTGAAATATCAGAACAAATACCTACTACAATAGGACAAGGGAAAAAAAAAACAACAAACATGGGTGTTTTTTGCTGTTCCAGTCCCAAGGTTCACCCAAGAGCATCCCTCAGCCTTGTTCTTTCAACCATATTCAATTAGCCCATGTTATTTGAAATCTCAATCTCTTCTCTTTGCTAATTGCAATAAGATCTTCCATTTTCATAATTTCATTTACTTTTGCCAACCAGGATTCCACTGTTGGTGGACTCTGTTCTCTCCACTTCACAGGTATGAAAACTCTCAAGCTTTTAAACAGGGAATCCTTATTAGGGCATGACCAGACGTGGCGTATTTCTTCCGCCACTGTCCGCATCAATGCTGCACATAATCTGCGTTGCAGATTCTGTTGCGGCTCTGCCTAAAATGGGCATTAAATTGATGCGGACTAGCCATTGCGTATTGAGGTGAAGGTACTTTCCTTCTCTCTATCAGTGCAGGATAGAGAGAAGGGACAGCCCTTTCCCTAGTAAAAGTAAAAGAAATTCATACTTACCCGGCTGTTGCAGTCGTAACTTGGACTGAAACGTCATCCCGGGAGGCCGGACTGGAGGAAGAAGCAGGGAGTTCTCGGTAAGTAGGAACTTCTATTTTTTTCACAGGTTGATGTATATTGTGATCGGAAGTCACTGTCCAGGGTGCTGAAACAGTTACTGCCGATCGCTTAACTCTTTCAGCATCCTGGACAGTGACTATTTACTGATGTCGCCTAGCAACGCTCCCGTAATTACGGGTGCACACACGTAGTAATCCGTAATTACGGGAGCCCCATTGACTTCTATGGGCCTGCCCGTGCCGTTATAACGGCCCGCGATTACGGGCATTTTTACATTAGTGTGCATGGCTGTAGACCTAGAAATACATAGGTCCAGCCAGAATGAAGAAATGTCATGTTCGTAAAACAAATACGCTACGCAGCACACATAACATCTGCGGACTTCATTGCAGAATTTTGACTCTCAATTGAAGTCAATAGAGAAATTCCGCAATGAGTCCGCAACAAGTCCGCTACACGTCCGCAACAACCAGTGTATGCTGCGAACACCAAATGGTCCGCAGCGGAGTTTTCCGCAACGTGTAAACGAACCTCACTAAAAAGCTGTGGAAAGCAATGGAGAAACGTGTACGCTGCGGATTTCCGCAGCGGAATTCCAGAGCAATTCCGCCACGTCTGGTCATGCCCTAAGGCTGGGTTCACACTGAGTTTTTTTCAAGAGGAAAATGTGCCTCGAAATTGCGTTTGGAATTTTGAGGCAGATTTTCCTATGCCTGCACGCCGATTTTTTGGCGCGTTTTCCAAAGCGGTTTCCGCGTAAAAAAAAACGTGTAAAAAAAAACTCTGTGTGAACTGGCACTAATGCCTGAGAGGGATATTGCTGTGATGCAGAAGGAAGAACTCCGGTCCCAGAGGTCCCACTTTCTCTATTACCATACTAATTATTCTACTAATCTCTCTTCAGTAAATTCTTAGTTTCTCACATTCCCAGAATATGTGAAACAATGACCCATTCTCCTCACCACATCTCCAACGATTTTTTACGTCTATAAATTTTCAACGGGAATGATACCATCAGGTTAATATTTTATATCCTGTTTCCTGTGTCTTACTACAAATACTTGATTTATGAATTAAAGTATATATGTTCTCCCTATTGTAAACCTAATTCCCAAGTCTTGTTCCCAAGCAATCATAAAGGTCGGCACCATGTTTTTATTTTGTATTACCAACTTTTTGTAGATTATAGACAAGGCTTTCTGTATCTTCCCTCCTCTATTACACATTTCTTCACAAACTTTGTAAGCTTCCTGTCTATCTCTTTCAGTTGATACATCCCTGCAAGGAAATGTGGCAATTGATTTGCTCTCCATATTCCCACCGGACAGGGATCCATTATCTGCAATATATGATCTCTTGATAACCATTTTTGGTTCCTTCTGAAGTGAACCCCTCTATTTATTCCCTTTTTCCTCCATTTAAATGCTCTCTTGCATTCTATCAATGTCGCTCTTATGGTTGGGTGTCACCTAATTTTGCTACTTATCTCCTTATTAGCTCATGGTAGGCACTCCAATCTTGTTTCAGAAAATGTTTGTTCCACAGCTGCCCATCTTTTATCCTTATGGCAGCACCAGTCTATCACCCTATTCAGATGTATTGCCTGGTAATACAACCTGAAGTCTGAAAGCCCTATCCCCCCTGCTTTTTTTTGTTTTCTCAGCACACTCACAGCGACTCTATCTGGATTCCCAGCCCATATAAATTTATGTTGTAGTGAAGAGAGAGATTGGAAAAAAACTACATGGAATCCTAATCGGGATTGCCTGGAGCAGATATAATGCTCTTGGGAGGATATTCATCTTAATCGTTGCACATCTGCCAAACCAAGTAATATAGGGTTTTTTCCATCTTCCTTTATTAATTTCAAAATCTTTGGGAAATTATACGAGAGCAGGGTTGCAGCGCATGCGGTCAAACAAATACGCAAATTGTCTTATCTGTCCATCTGAAGGGATAGCTGGATTCCAGCTGTATATTAGTATCATCCCTCAGAGTAACATTTAGTGCATCAGACTTTGTCATATTTATCTTAAATGCTGACAAAATCGAGTATCTTTTGTATTCTTGCAGAAATATAGGCAGAGAAATCCCTGGTTTCATAAAGAAAAACAATAAATCATCAGCATACTCTGCAACATCTTCTGCTCATCCTCCTGAACCTTTACCCCCTCAATATCCTTATCTGTATCTTCCATAAGAATGGTTCTAATGACAAGCTAAAGATGATCGCGGATAATACACATCCTTGCCTTCTCCCCCTCCCAATCTCAAAAGAGTGGACAAATAGTCATTTACTTTTATTTGAGCCGTGGGTCGAGAGTACAGGAACAAGACCTATGAGAGCATATTGGGGCCCAACCCCAGATGACGTAGACTTGTCTGAATGAATGACCATTTAACTTTTGTCAAACACTTTCTCAGCATCTGTTGACAGCATCATCATTGGTATCTTTTGTTTCCTTACATGTTGAATGATGTTTATTGCTCTCACTGTATTGTCCCTGTCCTCCCGCCCAGGCATAAAACCTACTTGATCTCTGTGTATTATTTCCTGCAAATAAGGCACCAGGCGGGACGCCATAATTCTTGAGAAAAACATTTAATGAGGAACTTTCACATTCATCAAGGTCTTTCCCTTCATTACCAATTACTGTTATATGTGCTCCAAGGAAGTCATTCGGTATCTGATGTCCTTCTATGGTAGCATTTAAAGCTACCCCAAAATGCGGTATCAATAATTCCTCAAAAGCACTGTAGTATCTGAAAGAGAAACCGTCCGGCCCGGAGCTTTATTTTTACTAGTTTCTTTTATTGTCTTTTGAATCTCATTAATAGCGATTATTTTCTTCTAATTCTCCTTTTATCTCTTCCGACAAGACTGGCATGCCCGTCTCACCAATTTATGCCCTTGCCAATTCCATCTCTTTAGTATATCCTGTCCTATTCTCCTCTTCACTCCCCCCATACAATGTCTCATAAAAATTCTTCAATGTTTCCACTATTTTTCGTGTTATTATCCCCTTATATCCCTCCTCCCTCTTGACTGTTTATGTGCCCAACAGCATCCACTTCAAATTATGTGCATGCAAACACACATTCTACCCTCTGTGTGTCCCCAATGGCGTCTGTATATCATTCCATATGACATTCTATATGCCAAATTATGTTTTTACCTACCCTCTCCCATAGAACAACCATTAATAATAAGTCACATAGCGATAACAATAGTGCTCTAGGCTATAAATCTGTTTTCTTTTAGCCTACAGAGAAAATAATATATATAATATCTATGCAAATTCACTTTTGGTGACCATACAAGGTTCAGCTAATTCCTCCCTCTCCCATTCCATTTCACGCTCTCCATATGACCTGTATGGCCCATCACTAAATTACATGTTAAGGAATATACATCGGTTTCCTTTTTTTTTTTTTCTTTTCCCATTCTTTCTCTTTCTTTCCTCCTTCCCTCCTTCCCTTTTCTTTTTTCCTATTGTTTTTGTTTACTTTCCCCTTTCTTTTCCCCTATATCACCCTTTTTTAATTATATTTTTCCCCCTTTTCACCATTTCTCTCTGTTCTTCATGTATAACCATCCTCATGCCACTCCTGGGTCACTTTCTGATAAGTACCTTCCAGTTGGTATTTCTGTTAACAATGGTTCTTGTGTCTGTGGAGAATGAGAAGCAAACAGGAGACCCCTAGCTGGCAGGGATAAATTTATTCAATACAAAAACTAATATGCCTAGGCATAAAGGTCCCAATTTCCCAGCCACTACCAAATGAATAATTAAAACATAACTTTTAATGATGTAGTTTAAATAGGGAACGTACAACATGGAAAGGGTTCAAAATATACAGAGACGGCCAGCATGTTAATGAGGATGGAATAGGTGGATAGCGTGTTGCTAAAGTGCAGAGTGACTGACTCGGTCAGCAGCTGCAGACTGCCGTTACACCACTAGGTCACACTGATGTAGAATAAATTGCTTAGCCGTCAGTGAAAGATTAAAATAGCGATAGCCCCCCCGACATGTTTCACTGCTTCAGCAGCGTCCTCAGGGGATAAATAAGGGCTAGTGGAGAATGATGTTCCCGTGGTATTTCCTGCGATGACTGATAGGACTTATCTGGAATAGTCCAATCCGATATAGCCATTTCAGAGGTCTCTAGAAAACTGCTTAACCGATTCCCTTCTCTCCGGGACCTCAGAATAAAAGTCGCTCCATTCCTCTTTATGATTTAGTGAAACGGATGACCCCTTCTATATATTGCTCTGGTGGCATTAATCCGTTCTGTTACTGGGTTTTAATATCCGCCTTTTTTGTAAGTTACGAAATTATAGATCCAAGAATATCTTAATTTAAACTCCCACACAGTTTACACTGCTTCTATTCCAAGCCTTTCTCAGTATTTCCTCTTTTTCAGAAAAATAATGTAGGCGGCATAAGACATCTCTGGGATGGTCATCCTTTCTTATCCCCTGCCGTCTTGTTCCTGTACGATGTACCCGGTCTAGCATAATTACATTATCTAGTGAGATAATGAATTGTATTGAAAAGGGCAGTAACTTTGGTTTTGAAATCTATATGTTAATTTCCTTCAGGTGTTTCTTTTAATCTAATATTTTTATGTTGACCTCGGTTTTCTAAGTCATCTATGCCCAGGGAGAGGCGTTCCAGTCTTTTTACTAAAATGTCCAGATTAGCTCAAGTAGGGAGGGCCAAAAGTAAATCTCTCTATTCTTATAATTCAGTGCCCCCTCCGGCTATTTTTTGTTTAATAGCTGGTTCTTTCTCTCCCTGTTCATGTTTCCTTACCAGAGGGGGCCAGGTAGTTTCCCTCCCCCCACTTATCCTATGTTCCTGTTGTTGACCCCCCATTGCCAATGGTGACGAAGGGGCTGATGCACCCCAAAGTCTTAAATATGATGCCTTTTTTGGTCTATTTATATGGGCTCTCTCGTTGCTGCCATCTTTATAACCACCTCTCCCTCTTCTTCTTGCAGACATCTTTCACACCTTTCGATTTTTCTTTCTTATTAGTGACTTTATTAGCAGCATTAGCAGCATCACCGTTATGCATATACATATACACTTTTACATTTTTTTGTTTGTTTCTTTATATCTTTCAGTAGCTTGCGCTACAATTTTGGAGTGTTGGCTCTTCCACAGTTAGTTTTTTCCCTTTCACCTCAGCAAACAATACAAACCGCCATTCACAGCAGATAGTCTATTATAGTCTCTTATTGAACTTTGTAGTCCAGTACCCCCATATGGGGTTACCTGTGGCTAACAAAAATACCCACAGACTGCTAACGACATAGCATGAATATTTTTTCTCTATTGTGAGAACAGTGCCAATCTCGTTTTTTTAAATATATCACCTGAGTCACGACTAGCAGTCAAGGCTTTTTTCCACGGGCAAACGATTGGGCAAATGATTGGGCAAACGCTTATTCAGCGGCTGATCTGTTCATTTATGCAGCAATAAATATTATCCTTGTCGACTGCACATTTCCCACAGGAAGATGTGCTGCCGACTTAATGGAAAAGCATGGGGTTGAGCGATTGTAGCAACAAATGCTCGTCACCATACTAGCTCCCTGTGAAAATAGCAAACGAGCTCCAATCAACGAGCTAGCTCATTGATCCGCGGTCGTTTTCCTGGCCCATTACGAGCCGTGTAATAGGTCCTTTAGTATTTTTGGTGCCTAACAACCACATGCTTTTCAATATCAGGCATTGTGTTCCTAGCAACCAGTCTGTCTCAGGTAACTTAAAGGGAATATGTCGCTAGAATTTTTTTTATTTTTTTTATTTAAACAGTTAGTGTATGAATGCTTAAACACTGTCCAAATTTTTTTAATTTTTTCACGAGTCAGGAAATATTATAAATTAGATTCTAATTGATAACATTTCCCAGTGCTGGTCACTAGATCGAGCAATTCCCAAAATTGCAGCATTGCATGTGGTAAAGCAACCACATTGCTTTAAGCTGCAATATTTGGGAATACTCACTCGCTCTAGTGAGCTCACAGAATCCCCCCCTCCTCTATCCTGGCTAGTGCCAGGAGAAAGGAGGGGATTGAACGGTCAAACCTCCTACACTGTGTGTCGCCATTTTTTGAGCTAACACACAGTGTAGTAGGTTCACATACAGTGGTAAACACACAGTAAAACATGTACATACACAGACCTAACTTACCTGCTCCTGCCGTCGCCGCTCCCTCCGGTCCGTCCGCTCCGGTCTGCTCCCTCCGCTCCTCGTGCTTGCTTCAGAACACAAGTCCGGAAGCCGCGACCGGAAGTCGTCATCTCACAGTCCGGCCGTGGCTTCCGGTCGACATGAACATGGCGCCGGATTTCGCTCTAGCGAAGACCTGACTTTTGGTCTGTGTGGGAGCGGCGCATGTGCCGCTCCCAAACAGACCCCGTACGCTATAGTGGATGGAACGGCTCCCGTTCGCATTCTCTATGGGGATGTGTGTGCTGTATTCCATCACTGTATGTGTCGTTAATCGACACATACAGAGATGGTAAAAAAAATGGCAGCCCCCATAGAGAAGAAAAAGTTAAAAAATATAAAAAAGTAAAACACAAACACACACATAAATAAAAGATTTTTATAATAAAACACTAAATGCAAATTGATATCCAAAATTTTTTTTTCGTGACACTCGTCCTTTAAGACTTCAGCTCAAGATAGAGGTGCTGAGGCAGAGAAGGAGCAAGAAGGTCTGGCAGAAAATAAACTATGTCATTCTCTCTTATTTATTTTTATTATACTTTTATACTTTTTTTTCTGTAGAATGTTATTACAGTTCTATAGTTTTTTCTTTAGATGGCTTAACTATCATGACCAATACATTTAGTGCTCTAACTTTGTAATATGGGTAGCACTGTTCATGGGGAGTGCAGTTGCAAGCATGAGAAATTAATTAACTATACTGTATATCACTTTGTGATATAGGAATTGTTATAACGTTGCCCCTAAGCATTTATAGTGGAAACTGTACCTACTAATGCCAGAGATTAGTTAAGTACATGTAGTGCGCTAATGTTCTTATATAGTCCTCACTGTAGTGTTGTCCCCAAGCACTAATCATGGGGACTGAAGCTTCATTAAATATGACTCATATGATTGTGTATATATATATATATATATATATATATATATATATATATATTTTATATATATATACACAAAGAATTCATGCAGCACTCCAATATGAAAAAAGTGGTGGTTTATTCAGTCAACAAAAAGCGACGTTTCTGTCCTACAATAGGACCTTTATCAAGCATAGTGACACATCAAATACTAGTGACATATATAAGGCAAATATCGATTTGCATAATTGATCTAATTAAAATACAAATAAAGTGCATAGTGCAAAACATTCATCATAAACGTGATTACGGTATCAGTCAAGATGTAAGATTGATGTAATAAGTGCATGTGCTTGTATAATATATTATAAACAACAATACATAATAACAAATCCATAAAAATTGTATAATTATTACATGATCAGAAATACACCAGCTGTAGTAGAACTAAGTGCAGTAGATCCACTCACCAATTAGAACTTCAGGCCTTTATTAATGTATATATCCATCAGGTTAAGTTTGTAATGATGCACTGCTGCACACCACGTTGTCAAGAAATGTATTCTGCACACCTTGATTGTATTCAAAGATTTTTATTTCTTAGGATAAATGCCAGCGGCTATGCGTGCAACGTAACGTTTCGGTCGTTAGACCTTCGTCGGGCACTAAGGAAACATATACATGTAATTTATAGCATGTAGCATAAAATATGGGTACGGAAAATTACTATAGAGCATATAACAGGACATGTCATCAGAAGATTGAGTAATACACAATATATACAGGATAGGTCAATACTTATTGCCGTACTGGGGACTGGATCAGCGTGGAAATAGCGTAGGTAGCGCTGCTAGCTATTAGATATGGCGGCTTACCGCTCTTCAGGGCGCATATAAAGAGCGGTAAGCCGCCATATCTAATTGCTAGCAGCGCTACCTACGCTATTTCCACGCTGATCCAGTCCCCAGTACGGCACAGGTATGTTCAGATCACTGCTTACAAGGTTGCCTGCATTCTCCAATGCAAATTCCCACTCGTGGCTCCCCTCTTGTTGTATTACTTGTATTTGATATATGGGATGTACTCTGGGATCACCCCAGTGAACTTCAAGAACTTTTTAAACTGTAATAACTTACCTGTTAACTACCTTGTAGTCTCGTGCCCTCTAGTATGCACATCTACTCTTGCCAACTTGGGTACAGTTAAAACTTTACCATGTATTGTATACTGCACATTGATTCCTTAACCTCTGCATAGATCAACGTTGAACAGGGGCACCTCTACGTATTCTTACATCATAGGAAATATTGCACCCTTGACAAGTGTACCAACACTAGTCCTAGCAGATTTAAATGTGTATTACTACTACCATTCCCTTTGATGTGGCAACTGTTTCAAGATGTCTGTATCTGTACCTTCCTGTACTCTTATTATTATTTTTTATCTTATGGTTATCTCCATCTTTGCAACTTTGCAAGTATTGACCTATCCTGTATATATTGTGTATTACTCAATCTTCTGATGACATGTCCTGTTATATGTTATATAGTAATTTTCCGTACCCATATTTTATGCTACATGTTATAAATTACATGTATATGTTTCCTTAGTGCCCGACGAAGGTCTAACGACCGAAACATTACGTTGCACGCATAGCCGCTGGCATTTATCCGAAGAAATAAATCTTTGAATACAATCAAGGTGTGCAGAATACATTTCTTGACCTATAGAAGATACTGGTGCTGTCTGAATGCAACCATGCACACTACGTTGTGTTCGGCATTTACCAGTGTAAAGTGCGCATGCGTCAAGCATTGAAAGCGGAAGTGTCCTGTTGCCATGCAACAGGACGCTTCAGAGGCGTGATGACGACACAGAACACTCCACTGTGTAAACACCACGGACAAAGGCGTCCCCCGTTGTCAGGCAACCGATTTGGATTCACTACAAGACGAGTTCTCCATCGAGAGGGTAAGTATTGTATTAACATTGCTGTTATGTGTTGTGCAGTTCCAACAAAAGGAGAAACCAGTGTAAGAGTACGCTCCTAGAGGTGAGCAGTGGAGTTATATATAAACACATCAACGTGTCTAGAACTTTGAATTTAGAATCAGGGTAATACCATTTACGGTCCACACGCGGGTATGTGGGTCTCTGCCCACCATTACGCGGTCAGAATGATCTAATTTCCAGGATTTCAAGAATCCACCCCGTTAAATTTTCATGCACATGGGAAGTTCTATAAACCACTCACGTGTAATGGGCCTGCAAGTGCCTGCTCCGTAGCGGCTCAAAGTTGCAAGAAAATTAACAAAATAAGTTCTGTATGCATATTCAATATCTCATCACTGATTATCCTCAAATGGAGACTAGAAACAAATTTCTATGAAGGTTATATTATAATATTGTTTAGAACCAAACTGGACACAAAGCAATATACAGTGAAGGAAATAAGTATTTGATCCCTTGCTGATTTTGTAAGTTTGCCCACTGTCAAAGACATGAACAGTCTAGAATTTTTAGGCTAGGTTAATTTTACCAGTGAGAGATAGATTACATAAAAAAAAAAAAAGAAAATCACATTGTCAAAATTATATATATTTATTTGCATTGTGCATAGAGAAATAAGTATTTGATCCCTTTGGCAAACAAGACTTAATACTTGGTGGCAAAACCCTTGTTGGCAAGCACAGCAGTCAGACGTTTTTTGTAGTTAATGATGAGGTTTGCACACATGTTAGATGGAATTTTGGTCCACTCCTCTTTGCAGATCATCTGTAAATCATTAAGATTTCGAGGCTGTCGCTTGGCAACTCGGATCTTCAGCTCCCTCCATAAGTTTTCGATGGGATTAAGGTCTGGAGACTGGCTAGGCACTCCATGACCTTAATGTGCTTCTTTTTGAGCCACTCCTTTGTTGCCTTGGCTGTATGTTTCGGGTTATTGTCGTGCTGGAAGACCCAGCCACGAGCCATTTTTAATGTCCTGGTGGAGGGAAGGAGGTTGTCACTCAGGATTTGACGGTACATGGCTCCATCCATTCTCCCATTGATGCGGTGAAGTAGTCCTGTGCCCTCAGCAGAGAAACACCCCCAAAACATAATGTTTCCACCTCCATGCTTGACAGTGGGGACGGTGTTCTTTGGGTCATAGGCAGCATTTCTCTTCCTCCAAACACGCCGAGTTGAGTTAATGCCAAAGAGCTCAATTTTAGTCTCATCTGACCACAGCACCTTCTCCCAATCACTCTCAGAATCATTTGCAAACTTCAGACGGGCCTGTACATGTGCCTTCTTGAGCAGGGGGACCTTGCGGGCACTGCAGGATTTTAATCCATTACGGAGTAATGTGTTACCAATGGTTTTCTTGGTGACTGTGGTCCCAGCTGCCTTGAGATCATTAACAAGTTGCCCCCGTGTAGTTTTCGGCTGAGCTCTCACCTTCCTCAGGATCAAGGATACCCCACAAGGTGAGATTTTGCATGGAGCCCCAGATCGATGTCGATTGACAGTCATTTTGTATGTCTTCCAATTTCTTACTATTGCACCAACAGTTGTCTCCTTCTCACCCAGTGTCTTACTTATGGTTTTGTAGCCCATTCCAGCCTTGTGCAGGTCTATGATCTTGTCCCTGACATCCTTAGAAAGCTCTTTGGTCTTGCCCATGTTGTAGAGGTTAGAGTCAGACTGATTTATTCAGTCTGTGGACAGGAGTCTTTTATACAGGTGACCATGTAAGAGCTGTCTTTAATGCAGGCACCAAGTTGATTTGGAGCGTGTTACTGGTCTGGAGGAGGCTGAACTCTTAATGGTTGGTAGGGGATCAAATACTTATTTCTCTGTGCACAATGCAAATAAATATATATAATTTTGACTATGTGATTTTCTTTATTTTTTTTTAATATAATCTATCTCTTACTGGTAAAATTAACCTAGCCTAAAAATTCTACACTGTTCATGACATTGACAGTGGCCAAACTTACAATATCAGCAAGGGATCAAATACTTATTTCCTCCACTGTACATTATAAGTTCACCAAATAGTTTTAATACATATCATGCGAAGATGGTCCCGAAGTTCTTCTAGGAGTTCTGCTAGGATCTATAATGATACAAAAATTCAGAATTAATATCAAGTAAACGTGATTAGAAAATGTGTCAGAAAACACCGCCAATGAGGACATCAGCAAGCATTAATGTATCGGAGCGGGCAAGACATCACAAGGTGATCCTACCTAAATTGAACTCTACATTGAGGCCATTCGGTCTCAGTGTATTTAATAAAAATATTAATCTCAATTCCCTTTTATGTAGTGCCATGTATCTATCACCACCTTGGTGTAATGGTGGGATATAGTCAAGGATCATAAACTTTAGATCTCTTTCTGTGTGTCCTTGCTCTGTAAAATGTTTAGCTACAGGTAAATCAAGTTTTTTCCTCCTAATGGAGAATCGATCGTTGTTAAGACGAGTCTTAAAGGCACAGGTGGTTTCACCCACATATAGAATGTGACAGGGGCACCACAATACATATATGATCCAATCAGAGTCACAGGTAAATGTGTATTTAATATTAGACAAAGTATGAGTAGAAATATTTACCACTTTTTCTGGAAGAGGTTCATTGATGAAAAATATTTCCATTTTTGTTGAGAAAGTGTTAAGGGATTTTGCGAATAATTCCAAATCCTATATTAGGGACACCTCTGATTTTTTACAGAAACTAAGAATGGTCACTCCTCCAGAGGGATCTGTCCTAGTTTCTTTCGATGTGGCATCGCTTTACACTTCAATCAGTCATAACAAAGGCCTTGATGCCATGAGACATAAATTAGTTGTTTCTGAATATGGTGCTGCATCTTGTGAATTCATCATGTCTCTTGTTGAACTCATTTTCACATTCAGTTTTTTTTGTTCAATGACAACTATTATATTCAGCTCAAGGGGACGGCCATGGGGTCCAACATGGCACCGACCTATGCTAATATTTTTATGGACACGATGGAGGAGATGTCGGTTTATGTATCCCACCACTTCTCACATGTTTTGAGGTGGTGGCGATACATAGATGACATCTTCCTCATCTGGACAGATGCAGTAACCTCTTTAAATGATTTTCATCAATATCTTAATTCATTAGATGAAGATATTCAGTTCACAATGACCTACACTATGGAGACCATTGAATTTTTGGATGTAACAGTCATGATTGACAACAATATATTAAAAACTAGGCTGCATACCAAAGAAATGGATCGCAACACCTTATTGAGATTCGAGAGTTGCCACCCAAAGAATATGATTAGATCCTTACCTTACAGTCAAATGATTAGGGCAAAACAAATTACAGATAACCAGGTGGATTTGGATAAATCATTAGATATTATGACCTCTAATTTTATACAGAGAGGATACCCCAGATCATTATTATTATTATCACACAAAAATAAAATCTGCAATATACCTAGGGATAGATTCAAAACCCCCAAGAACAAAACGCTTTCCTTTTATTTCCACATATAATGAATTGAGTGGGGATATATCTAGGATCTTGAATAGATATTGGTCGATTATTGGTGATACTAATAGCCACATTGAGGAATTGAACAATAATCCATTGATGTCATACAGACGATCACAAAATCTTCATGACAGATTGGTTAGAACTAGAGTAAAAGAAACTCGTACAGGGCTCCACAATCTTTATTGAAATCTGGTAATGTCCCTTGCCATAAGTGTGTGAATTGCTCACTGATGTGCAGTGGTAATACTTTTACACACCCCCACACTGGGAAACTATTTGATATTAAATACACATTTACCTGTGACTCTGATTGGACCATATATGTATTGTGGTGCCCCTGTCACCGTCTATATGTGGGTGAAACCACCTGGGCCTTTAAGACCCGTCTTAACAACTATCGATTCTCCATTAGGAGGAAAAAACTTGATTTACCTGCAGCTAAACATTTTACAGAGCAAGGACACACTGAAAGAGATCTAAAGTTTATGATCCTTGACTATATCCCACCATTACACCAAGGTGGTGATAGATACATGGCACTACATAAAAGAGAATTGAGATGAATATTTTTATTAAATACACTGAGACCGAATGGCCTCAATGTAGAGTTCAATGTAGATAAGATCACCTTGTGATGTCTTGCCCCCTCCGATACATTAATGCTTGCTGATGTCCTCATTGGCGGTGTTTTGTGACACATTTTCTAATCACGTTTACTTGATATTAATTCAGAAATTTTGTATCATTATAGATCCTAGCAGAACTCCCAGTAGAACTTCGGGACCATCTTCGCATGATATCTATTAAAACTATTTGGTGAACTTATAATGTATATTGCTTTGTGTCCAGTTTGGTTCTAAACAATATTATAATATAACCTCATAGAAATTTGTTTCTAGTCTCCATTCGAGGATAATCAGTGATGAGATATTGAATATGCATACAGAACTTATTTTGTTTATTTTCTTGCAACTTTGAGCCGCTACGGAGCGGGCACTTGCAGGTACATTACACGTGAGTGGTTTATAGAACTTCCCATGTGCATGAAAATGTAATGTAGTGGATTCTTGAAATCCTGGAAGTGAGATCCTTCTGACCACGTAATGGTGGGCAGAGACCCACATACCCGCGTGTGGACCGTAAATGGTATTACCCTGATTCTAAATTCAAAGTTCTAGACACGTTGATGTGTTTATACATATCTCCACTGCTTACCTCTAGGAGCATAATCTTACACTGGTTTTTCCTTTTGTTGGAACTACACAACACATAACAGCAATGTTGATACAATACTTACCCTTTCGATGGAGAGCTCATCTAGTGGCGAATCCAAATCGGTTGCCTGACAACGGAGGACGCCTTTGTCCGTGGTGTTTACACAGTGGAGTGTTCTGTGTCGTCATCACGCCTCTGAAGTGTCCTGTTGCATGGCAACAGGACACTTCCGCTTTCAATGCTTGACGCATGCGCACTTTACACTGGTACACGCCGAACATAATGTAGGGTGCAGCAGTGCATCATTACAAACATAACCTGATGGATATATACATGGTGGGCCATTTATATGGATACACCTAAATAAAATGGGAATGGTTGGTGATATTAACTTCCTGTTTGTGGCACATTAGTATATGGGAGGGGGGAAACTTTTCAAGCTGGGTGTTGACCATGGCGGCCATTTTGAAGTTGGCCATTTTGTATCCAACTTTAGTTTTTCCAATGGGAAGAGGGTCATGTGACACATCAAACTTATCGAGAATTTCACAAGAAAAACAATCGTGTGCTTGGTTTTAACGTTACTTTATTCTTTCATGAGTTATTTACAAGTTTCTGACAACTTTGTGTTGGATTGTCAATGCAACCCTCTTCTCCCACTTATGTAAATCGATATTTGCCTTATATATATCACCAGTATTTGATGTGGCACTATGCCTGATAAAGGTCCTATTGTATTTTTTTCATTCTGTAAATCCTTATAGGTTTTCTGACCTTCGTGTAACTGAAATAAGTTGACAGATTATGCTTCCCCCACAGCTGAAATTCATAGTTAGAAAATATAGAACCATTTAATATTCTAGAATATAAAGCAAAGCTTTACTTTTGAATCTAGCTATTACTTACTACACATCTCATGCCTGTATAGAGAAACTTGCAGCATTGAGACAAATGTTCATGAATATATTAAGGTATAGGCAATTACTGAACATTACTATTATTCTTAAAATAACTTTTGTTGTACCACTAAAATCTTAAAGTAAAACTATTCTTCACATTCTTCACATTTTTTTGGGAAAACAGCGCATCTCTTATTTTTATCTGTTAGTTTACCAGGCGGCAGTAAAATTCTAAAACCCACCCAGGAACGTGTAACGATAACCCCACTTTATAGGTTCCCTTTTATCATGACATGGGAACACCCTGCTCCTCCCAGTTAACCACATGGAACAGCCTTCATATGTTCCCTCTACAATACATTATAGTACATGCTTTGTCTGGCTTAGACCACTTGCCATGGTTGACAACCTACTGATCTCTACGTAGCCAAGACGAAAGCCTTTCAGCCTGTAGCAACAAAGACATGCCACCCAGTCTCAAGGAGCTATATCTTTATCTGTCTGCCAAGAAAGGCACATTTGTGTGCCTCAAATAAAGCCATGCATTTGCTATTCAGGCAAGTCGAATTCACAGCAATCCCTCCCACAGCAATCTGCAGAGCTGAATGTGCTTTTCCACTGTAGCTCTAAGTCAATTTAAATCCTGTCTTTTCCCTTGCTGCAGTTTTTCTACCGTAAAAGTACAAAGGGCAATGGAAATTGAATCACTAGGGAAAATCTTTATTTAATTTATTTCAAGAGAATAAGTAATTTTTATGGTAAATTCCAAAGATTTATTTGCAAGAGGCTCCTCGACATCTGATTTCCTAACAAGTTGGATGACAAGTTGAAATGGCATTAGAATGTTATCGCTTATGACACAGGTGATGATTATAAAAGCATTAGCCATGCTTAGATATCCCCGGGCAGAGGGCATTGTGTACACTTCAATGCCTCCCATCTGAAGCAGGTTATTTAGAGGGAATAAAACAGCCACTTACTTCTGGATGACCGCTAAGAATTAGAAAAACTCTGGAGCCGGCAGGTGCCTTTTGTTGTGTGTATATATGCAGATGATGCTGGCGTAGCTCCGAGCATAGAAAGGCAACATGTGAAATGGGAATGGCACCCTCCCTCAGTCACTCCCTCCTCCCCTATTGTCTTTTTTCTGTATCCCTCCTCTGTGTCTCTCAATGTTTCCTTTTTCTCCACCTCTTCCTCGTTCTTTTTCTTTCTATTATTTATGCACTGAATATATGAGCTTGTTTCTACTATTAGATTTTTACCATTCAACAGCTCAAATATGTCAGCCTTATTTCCTAATTCATCCCCTGTTAGGTCTCAGACAACTAAACCGATCGACACACCTATAGTAAAAAGTTTAGCAATCTCTTCACTAGGATGCGGAACTTGGCTGGAAAAGCTGATCAGTATCTGATGGAAACAGAAGCCAGCGTCCATGACTTACCTTCCTTATTTGTTGTATTTTTAGTGCATTCATATATTTTTCATTTCATTATTATAATTGTTCTTTGTACAACGGAAACTATCTCCATAGACCTAATATATACATTGCAGCCTTGTTCTGCTGAATGATTGGCAGAACATACATTGCTTATTTGATTTTCGGTTTTCAATTTTTTATTGGACAAATGGTTGAAATAAATGGAACCAACTAATCACAATGTATCAATAGTAATGCTGCAGATACAGTACCATGTGACTGTTGCTACAAATAAACACATATATTTGAAACAAAAATAGAGGGTTAACACGGGTAACTTGGGGAGATGGAAGGAAGGGAGGTGGGGTGAATAAAATAAGAGTTTGAGCTGAAGCTCCGCATGGAGATATGTTGAATACAGTATACCAGTCCAGTCCGTGAACTTATATTTGACTCATAGTTATACAACTTCAATTGTATAGTGACAGTTTTACTGCTGACAGAGAAAACCCTCAGCCTATGAGACCATTTTCACACGATGAGAATTCTGTGAGCATTTATGCGCGGATTCCGCACCTAAATTCTTTCAAAATCTGCCTACATTCCGTTGCCAATACATGTTAATGAGGTATTTTATTCCCCATTCACACGCTCAGGAAAATATCCATATGGAATAATGAAAAGCTGCGAATTATCCCCATTGAATAACAATAGATCTAATCCGTGTGCAAATCCACTGGCCAATCCACTGCAGAAATGCAGATTTCAGCTAAAGACTTCGGCTGCAGATTTTCTATGGCAAATCCATGCTGTATGAGCATGGCCTTACAATTAGAACAATACACACTTCAGTGGAATAAGAGAATGGGTCCTTTAACTTTACTTAACTGCCTATATACCGTCCAGGGTTACCATATTTTGAGAAACTGAATATGAGTGATTCCCAATGGGCCAGCTCTTCCAGTCTATACAGGTGATCCCACTTTTTGTACCACTGAGCTAGAGGTGGTGGATCCACTTGTTAGCAATAAAGGGGGGTTAAAGATTAGAAATATTTCTAGAAATTGGTGAGGATCACCTACTACACAAATTGATCGCCTTGTTCACTACTTAATTTTACAGAACACCATGGCCCAGACTAGCATCTTACATCAACTCAAACAGAGACAAGTACGCCAAAAAGAAGAGTTCGGTAGTGTCTTCTCAGACACTCGAGTTAACACCCATGAGACCCAAGCAACAGAATTGCATATGGATGACCTTATTAAGAGGTTTAAAAACCTGCAAATAAGACAAGTACAGTCCACCTGGACTAAAAAAAACACTAGAACAATATTTGGAACAGGGCCTCATTTCCAGAGGTCTGCGGATTCCACTTTTTCCCTCATACGAACTGTCCAAACCTGGACTAAAGGAGAAATGGGAATCAGCCTTGACAACGTGTTCCAACACACTTATGGGCATATTAATTGAAGACGAAACCCACATTTTGAACATAGTTGAAAAGGATCTTGAAGTACTCACACCCAACTTGGAGAAGTATGAGGGTTCAATACAATTTGCAGAGGTTTTCAAGAAAACATTAGATCATGTAGATTTAGTTGAAGTCAAAATTAAAAATCGGAAAAGGAAAAAATATACACGAGACAAGGCAGACTTCTCCAGAGGAGAAATCTACGATTGGGGTAAGAAGAGGTCCCAGAGGTTCCCAAGTGGCAGACCAACCAATATAAGAACTTACCCAGAGTCAACGGACCCACATGAATTTTCCGATACAGGGACAGATGGGACAGATGCCTCAGACTCAGATATTGACCCACAGCCAACTCAGGGTAGACAACCGAGTAAAAATAGGAATCCCAATAGGATAATCAATAACACCACCACCGAAGTCCCTTTTTTACGGGACAGAGGGCGGTGGGGTTTCAGGGGCTCCCAACAGTGGAGGAAAGAATCTCAAAGACCCTACAAAAAATGAATCTCAGTAATGTAAATCCTAGTGAGGAATGCCTGAGGGTCATTAATCTCTCTAGGCATGTCGTCACGGATTTTCAAACTTCAGTCCTCAGAAAAGGTTTCAACTTCTGCCTAACAACTAAATTAAACAAATTCACAGTCATTAAAGACCTTCACCTCTTTGGACGCAAACTGTTCTATCAGAAAATGTATAATAGACAAATTAAAAATACAAGCAGCAAACAGTCCAATACTGTCGGTGCAGAGTGCCTCTCAGAAATAGAATTCAATACACTGGAAGACCTGGAGGAACTTCTGCTTGAAAATTCTACACAGCCCTTTGAGCCTGGTCCCGGCCCCCTTATTACAACTTCTCACAAAAAATCTAAAGTTAAATCTAAGACCTCAATCATGCCATCCTTGGACGGTTGCCCTGCAATCAAAGTCTTCATTGACCTAGTGTCACAGGACCTATTGTCACTCTCTGGCCAATGGCTATCTCACAATCTTAGCCCAGATGAAGAACGGGCACTTTATGAAATGCGCAAATGGGATGATGTTATTTTTAAAAATTCTGATAAGGGGGGTAATGTTGTCATCTGGTCCAAGGAAAAATACGTACAGGAAGCAAAAAAGCAATTATTGGACAAAGTTTGTTATCGGCCACTATGGGGAGACCCAACAGAACAATTCCTCACGGAATATAATAACATGATCCAGGATGGCTTTGAAGGAGGGGCTATAACCGCCAAAGAGAGAGATTATATGAGGGTTCAATGCCCTAGAATTGCCACGTTCTATCTCCTTCCTAAAGTGCATAAAAACTCCACCAACCCTCCAGGGAGGCCCATTGTCTCTGGTGTGGGGAATCTGACTGAGAAATGTAATCACTGGTTAGATGAAGAACTACGCGAATTGGTATACCAGTTGCCCTCCCACACCAGGGATACCATGCAGGTCCTTAAAGACCTCAATGGTAGCTCCCTGGAGGAGAACGAATGGCTCACCACATGTGATGTGGAGTCTCTCTATACGAGCATAGACCACAAGGTAGGCTGTACAGCGGTGGAATTCTTCCTGCAGAGAAGGGAAGGTTACAACTCATCTCGGAGAGACTTCGTCCTACGTGCACTTATGTTTATCCTGAAACATAACTATTTCCTTTTTGATGGCAGGTTCTACCTGCAGCTACGTGGAACAGCCATGGGAGCTGCAGTGGCACCCACCTTTGCCAATTTATATCTAGGCAGGTGGGAAGAATGTCATGTTTTCTGTCCCGAAATGGACAAATTCACATCTAGGATTGACATCTGGCGAAGATTCATAGATGACATATTACTCATATGGAATGGTCCCTCTAAAGAACTTGAAGAGTTCATAAGAGTTTTAAATACCAACAATTTCAATCTTAGACTAACTCTTACATATGACCAGCAATCAATCCCCTTCCTGGATGTGAGGCTATTCACCAATGAGCAAGGTACAATTGAGACAGACCTCTACCGCAAGCAAACAGCCACAAATAGCCTTTTGGATGCAACAAGTGCACACTCTGTTAACACCATTAGAGGCATACCAAAGGGTGAGTTCTTGCGCCTTAGACGGAATTGCTCTACCTTCCAGCTCTTCAAAACGCGGGCAACAGAATTAAAAAATAGGCTGTCAAGCAGGAATTACAGCAACAGGAATATCAAGAAAGCCTATAACTGGGCGCTGAGGACCGATCGTGACAGCTTGCTGACCCCAAAAATTAGGGTTAACACGGCACAACCCCAACCACGATTTATTACAGATTACAATGAAAACTGGGATGAAATGACGCACATCCTGAACCGTCATTGGAACATCTTACTTAGTGACCCAGTACTTAAAAATCTTCTTGGCAATAAAGTTTCCTTGGGATACAGAAAATGTAAAACCATTTCAAATATTTTGGTACAAAGTCACTTTTCAAGAAAAAACAGAGGTAATAAGGTACTCAGTCCTGGTTTCTATCCGTGTAGAATGTGCAGAGCTTGTCGGGTACTAGTGGATAAAAAAGAATTTGTAGATGCCCTAGGTAACCTCCATCGGATTACAGATCACATAAGATGTTCCACTCCTGGTGTGATTTATTGTCTCGAATGCCCGTGTGGCCTCAAATATATTGGGAAAACCAAAAGAGAACTGCGCATACGGATCCGCGAGCATATCAATTCAATAATCAATTTTGAAAAAAATATGAAGGATTGTAAGACCAAAAACAAGCCATTTAACCCAACCCCAATAGCCAGACACTTTGGGGACGTACACAATTCTGACTGGACCTCCTTGAAGGTTTGGGCCCTGTGCCAAATACATCTGGGCATCAGAAGGGGCAATCTAGATCAGGCACTCCTTAAAAAGGAGAGCGAATGGATCTTCCACATGAAGACAGTGAGTCCCACGGGACTAAATGAAAATGTTGGTTTTGCCTGTTTCTTATAATAAATTAAAACCTTGGTTTTGGCTACTTCTTATTAATATAAGAATAAGTAGATAGAGTATAAACAATAATCAAAATATAATGGGAAAATATAAATAAAAATATATATAAAAATCTTCCCATAAAATCTTCCAAAAATGCTGCTCCTTATAACACATTGGGGACTAAGGATGTAAATCCCCCCAATTTCTCTCCCATTTTCTAGTGTTCATGGACATCTGCATATTTGCAAGGCTCATGACATGTTAGCAATTTAATTTGAACTCAGACATATATTTTTGGTGTACTATAGCCACTGCCATATGTTCTCCTATAAACTCTGATGATTAATACTTGTATTTCCATACCAATCGAGACCAAGGTCTCTGATTGGCTAATGGGTCTGTCAATCAACCAAGAACCCTATTTATAGGGTGGTTTAATGGCGGCTTTTCACCCCTAGAAGAAGCCAGAATTCTGGCGAAACGCGCGTCGGGTGCTTAGCAAAAATTTTAAACAATCCTCTGGTGTACTACCTGGCCCTAGCTGTCATGACTTCAGTACTATTCATCCACTATCTCTACGATCTCTTCATGTGCGCTTACGGCTGCTAGCTGTCTGCTTGTTGCCTCCACTTGTGGCCGCAGTGCGCCCTGCTGCAACTTCCAATCAGCTGGGTGTCTAATTTCAATCTGGCCATTGTGCCCCGCTCCCGCTGGTGACTTACATTCACCTACGGGTTTTGACAGCAGCCCCGCCGCACATGATAAGTCGTTCTCGGGGTGACGTTGGGTTTCAATTTGAGCCCTCACCGCTCTGCCTTTACCCAGTGTACACACTGGGTTTACTCTGCCGTATAACATAGGCAATCATCGTTATACCGTCTCTTGGCTGACAGCTGAGTACGGTCACTACTGTTTACGATTGCTTTGACAGCAGAGTCACTCCTTTGGATGATTCCTTCACACCGTCTCTTGGCTGACAGCTGAGAGTGGTTTCACTTTTCAATCACGGCCGTTCCCCACGCTGCTGCTCTGATCTGCAGGGACACCAGCGTGAGGGCACGGTTAACTGACTGTTCACATTGCAATACTATCAATAATAACGCAGGGGAGTGAGTCTTGCGGGGCTTCACCTCGCTTCTTACAACAACACATTAATCTTAACACGCAGCAGGGCATACCTCTACTGGCTCAGCTGCGCTGTGTGTTACATAGTGTAACAAGATTTAACCCCAACCTTAGTTATACAGCAATTACCGACAGACCAAGTGATCGGTGTAGCCTACAGCCCATTAGCTCTAAATATTTGCAATGCAATTTGTGGCATCTTGACAGTCTACCCACTAAGTACTGTCAACGGAGCAATTTTGACAGTTATAATATACACCACCTTATTGTATAGCTCATGGCCAAGGGTATGTGAATTGAGGGGTCACTCACACATACCATAGTGCACCATTGGACCTTTTAATCACATTTTCTTTTAATGTAAATACAATAAAAGTTATATATTAATTTTCTCACAGATCACATGCTTTTCCCTTTTCCATTCCCTGATCCAATTTAGAAATATTTCTAGCCTTTTTGTGTTGTGGGGACCCTGGATGTTATGAAGTTCCACCTCTTGGAATCTCAACTTTAAGGAGAGAGCGAGTTAGGCAAGGTGGTTTAGTCAAGGTAGAGATTAAATATAGAGGTGGCTGGGCACCACCAGTCTCTCCATTTTGTTCTTTCCTTAACTGCTCAGTCACTTCTGCATTTAGTCTGTGGTCAGTGGATCACCATTCTGTGGATATAGTCTACCTTCCTGAGATGGGAAAACCCTTTGAAACATGTGTCTAGACACATTGTCGACTGTGGTGCCTATGGCCGAACAGTTGAATTTATTCTGGGGGGGGGCCACTCTATAGTTAGGCCTTAAAGGGATTTTCCATGTTTCCACCAGATAGGTCATCAGTATATGTTTGGTACGGGTCCGACATCCGGACCCTGCATCGATCAGCTGCTGCGGCTGCCTACCGGCATCGGACGAAATTGCCGGAAGCAGATGGGTCTGGTCAAAGAATAGCAGTGCAGCTGCAGTATTGCCGCTCTGCTAATATTCAAGTGAATAGGGGCAGAGCTGCAGTTCTGCCGAACGGCCTCTATGCAGTGGTCAGAGCCATCTGCTTCCAGCTCCAACTACTGCATACCGTTCAAAACATCGGCTGTAAGTAGGCAGCCATATGAGCTGATCGGTGATTTGGATGTCGGACCCGGAACGATCATATACTGATGACTTATCCGGTGGCCATCCCCTTCTTTGTTTACTCAAACACAGTGGTCCGACCATATGGTGACTGTGCCTAAGCTGTAATAGTCCTTGTGAAACCCTTTAAGATAAGATCATTTAAATCATTTGCAGAGGGAGTGAGCTCCCTCTGTCACCCATCGGCGGCCCGCAAATTGCATTTGCGGGGCCTCCAATGGAGAGTCATGGCAGCCAGGGGCATGATAGAGGCCCCCAGGTCTGCCCTGGGCATATGCCTATTAGGACGCACCAGAGGCACGTCCTAATAGATTGCCTGTCAGATTTACACAAGCAATAATGCTTTGGTATACTAACTATACCAAAGCATTATAGCAGTGATCTAAAGATCGCATAGTAAAGTCCCCTAGTGAGACTAATAAAATAAGTAATAAATGTGAAATAAAAATAATAAATAAAAATTACAGTAAAAATATAAATAAAATCATTTTTTTCCATAAAAAGTGATTTTATTGAATAAAAGTGTAAAAAATAAATAAAACTACACTTATATGGTATTGCCGCAACCGTAATGTCCCAAACAATAAAATTAATATGTAATTTAAACTGCAAGATGGACACCGTAAAAAAACGCAAAAAACAATGGCAAAATTGCTTTTTTTTCCATTGCCCCCCAAAAAAGTAATAATAAAAGTTAATCATTAAGTCCCACGTATCCCAAGACAGTACCAATCAAAACTACATCTCGTCTGGCAAAAAACAAGCCCTGATATAACTACATTGACGAAACAATAAAAAAAATTACGGCTCTTGGAAAGCGACAATGTAAAAATAAATAATTTTAGTTCAAAAGTGTTTTTATTGTGCAGAAGCGGTAAAACATAAAAAACCTCTACATATGTGGTATCGACATAATCGTACCGACCCTTAAAATAAAGGTAATGTATTATTTACGCCGCACAGTGAACGGTGTCAATTTAAAACGCATAGAACAATGATGGAATTTCAGCATTTTTTTCTATTCCCCCAAAAACATAGTTCATCTAAAAATTCTATCTACCACAAAATGGTGCCATTAAAATGTACAACTAATCCCGCAAAAAACAAGTCCTCATACAGCTATGTCAACGGAAGAATAAGAAAGTTACAACTCTTTGAATGCGACTATAGAAAAACGAAAAAAAAATTGCTTGGTCATTAGGGCCTAAAATAGGCTGGTCACTAAGGGGTTAAACTAATCTAGAAAATTAAAGCCTTATAAGTCTTGTAAAAAAAAGTTAAAATAGTTAGGATATTTAAAGCGGTTGCAAATATATTATCGTTTAAAGAAGTGCACATCAGAAATGGAAAATTTGACCTGGAAACCATTGGTCATGAAAGGGTTAACTAAAAGCAAGAAATGTGACTAAAGGCAGGAAATGTGATAAAATAACAAAAGAAACATTACACACCTGGTATATTCCCCAACGGTCCAGCGCTGCTGCTTCTGTGGTCTCGCCGGTCTTTGTTAGTTGTCCTGCAGTGATGATATGTTGACTAGCCCCACATGACCAATGTAGCCAATCACTGGACTCAGCGGTGATGCAGCCATGACCTACCTTTGGTCAGCACATCATAACTGCCAAAGCTAGCTGACAAAGACCGGCGAGACCATTATAGCGGCAGTGCCAGAATGGTCGGAAATAAACCAGTTGAGAAATGTTTATTTTTTTATTTTTTTATTTTTTATTCTCTTCCCTTAGCCAAGTTTTTTTGGGCTCTCGGTAAACCCCTTTAATATCAGTATCTCACAGGTGAAGTCTTCTCTGATTGGAGTTCTTATCCTTTTCTTCAGACCGCCATGAAGACTTATTTAAGCTGTAATGTCCCCTTTGGTCCCCCACACAGTACTAATATTCCCCTTTGCGCCCCAATACAGTAGTAATGTCTCCCTTTGTACCCCCATACATTATTAATGGTCCCCCTTCCTGTCTCCACATAGTAGTAGCCTGCTTTTGTTCCCCCATATAGCAATTATGTATTTTGTGCACCCTTAGGGTATGTTCACACGTCTTATTTTTGGGCCGTAAACAGCCGAAAAATGGCCGAAAGATTGGAAGCAGAATGCCTCCAAACATCTGCCCATTGATTTCAATGGGAAAAACAGCGTTCTGTTCCGACGGCCGTGAAAAAGAAATGCATGTCACTTCTTGAGCCATTTTTTTAGCCGTTTTTAATTAACTATATAGAAAAACAGCTCCAAAACCGGCCGTAAAAAACGCTGCGAAAAACGGCTCTGTATTTTAAGACGTTTATTATTTTGTGTGTGCACATACCCTTACCCCTCGATTAATAGTTCTTCTTTGTGCCAATAAAAAAAGCAAAAAAAAACAAGTCTGAAGCTCACCTAACAGCGTTTGATGGGACCTCTTCTGGTCTGCTATACACTGCCCTGCTCAGATGTCCCAATGTAGTGACGTCATAGCGCCACCTGCGCTGGTCCGCTGACATCCTTAGTGTGTACTTGAAATCTTGCCAATGGCTCTCTGCTCCGACAAAGTTTTCAACTGGATTTGTGTCCTGAGGATGCAGATGCAGTTGAAAGTAGCACACCCGTGGCCTCGGCCCTCCAAAAAAACAAGGGAGATGATACCCAGGATTCTGCAACACAGAACTTGATGAGGAGAGGCCGGGCGCCACCTAACCAAAGATGCTATTGTTCTCACCCCTTTCAGGTGGTGGAGGGTGTGGCCTACCACTGGGTACTTGAAAGGGGTTCCAAAATAGGTCCGGTAACTGAGCGCCTGTCAGATAATGAGCTTTGGGTCAACCAATCCCCTGTAACTGCAAGTCTCTCTGAGTTCACATGACATGGTCAAAATTAGTTTGTGTGATGAAGGGCCTCCTAACTTTTTTGCAATAGGCCACTCATGGTACCTATTGTTTTTGATAAGGAAAGATTCTCCCTGCAGCACCTCCCTTTTCCCTATTTGGTCTCCTAGAGCCCCCACAGGTGCAGTAATGATCAAATCCCCGTCCTGTAATGATCAAATCCAGGCTTTCTAATCTCACAGCCTGCAGCCACACCTGTTCCACTCTAGGTAGCTATCTCCTTACTTGCCTCCGTTGTTCGGCACCACCCCCTCCACTCTTCGTGGTCTTTTCAGATCCCCGCCTCTCTAGCTCCACCAGTGGTCTGTAATAGGTTGATGCCCACTGGGGGAACACACCATTGGTCCCTTCACTCTCCCCCCTTATGCGACGGCTGGGGATAGGTGAACTGCAGCTCCGGCATCTCGCTTCAGCCCTGGTAGTCACGCTGGTCATCCCAGGATATAGAATAGACTAAGGGAGACCCACTCATGGTTCTGAGGCCCACTGTGGGATTAACTGGCTCTCCAGGAGGTCAGTCCCAGCATGTCTAGACACAAATAAGCCACGTATTATCTGTGCATAAATAAGAGTACTGTCTCATGCCAAAAGTTGGCAAACACACAGCCCTTAGCCCAAGCGGGGGAGAAGATGTGAACTCCATACACAGGGGGATGGACAACAAACACAGCAGCACCAGGTAAATCTAAAAGGGACAGTGTCACCCCTTATACTCTACTCAGCTGGGTTCTTCTACCTTTTCATTTCAGTGATCAGTAGGAAACTAAGCACCCAGAACACCACCAATCTCCACGCAGTGGAAAAACACTTTGCCTGAAGGGTAAATCTTAGCAAATTTCAATAAGCCCCCATGTGCAGTAAAAGTCATACATAAACATAGCCTTTTCTTATATAACCTAAAGAAAAAGATGCCAATTGACTAGAAGTATGAGAAAAATAGAAAAATACTTTATTGAAAATGACACATATGTATACAATAATTAAAAAGAATCCACAAACCAACAGGTTAAAAAAGAGACATACAAGCCATGCAACTCACAGAATAAGAATACTGTATAGACAAAAAATAATAAATGCCTAGTGGCACAACCTATCGCTGTATGCCCCTTCAAGCTATGTCATGCCCACAGAAGTTGAACAAAGTTAAATGAACATATGCCATGTAGAGTGGTATGAAGATGAATAACAAGGTACGTATGAAGATACCAGCAAGTAAACAATGCTGACACGTGAAACAATATTAAAGCAGATTGCAGCAATTAAACATATCCATGATAGGTCCAGAACTGGGTGCACAGCAAGACGTCTGCCCCAAGCCTTTTCTTATGAATAGATAAAAGGCTATAATAAACATTAACCCCTTCCCGCAAAATGACATGTCTGGTACGTGCGGGGGAATGTATGGAGCGATCGCACTGTTCCTGGCTGTTTTAACCCTTCAAATGCAGCAGTCAATCGCGACCGCAACATCTGAGGCGTTGAAAAGAGGAGGCCCCTCCGATAGCTCATCCCCCCCCCCCGCAATGAGATCGGGGGTGACGATGGTTGCCATGGCAGCCCAGGGGCCTAATGAAGGCCCCCAGGACTGCCTTCATTCATTTCAGTTTCCCAGTACATTATATGGGAGTTTAAATGCTACCGATAGAAACTACAACTCCTCCCACAAAAAATAAGCCCTCACACCGCTCTATTGACAGAAAAATAAAAGAGTAATGGCTCTTGGAAGGCAGTGATTGAAAGACGAAAATAAAAAATAAAAAAATGGCTGCGGCAAGAAGGAGTTTAAGGTCAACATATATGTATTTCTACTTTTTACATACTAAAATTTGTATTGTTTAATTCATCCCCTCTTCTAACACGACAACAATATGACCTAGTGTTGGATTCGATATTGCTTGTTATAAAAATATGTGCAAGTGCTTTCTGTAGGAGAGGTGATAAATCTTATATCACAGGAAGTCCCTTTTGCTGGCTCCCTTCCAATCACTGTTGCTCAGTGGTCCAAAGTCCTGTTTTCAGATGAAGGTAAATTCATATACAGTACATACTTTTCAGTAGGCCTACATTTCAGTATTAAAAATCATTTTTGAAATTGGGCTTATATAATATTCTAATTTTCTGAGACACTTAATTTTGGGTTTTCATTAACTGTTAGCCATAATCATCAACATTAAATGAAAAAAAAAATGCTGGAAATAGATCACTCTGTGTGTAATGAATCTATAGAATATGTGAGTTTCACTTTTTAAATTGAATTACTGAAATAAATTTACTTTTTGATTATATTCTAATTAATTGAGTAGGACTAGTATATATTATGCATTTAACTAACTAACTAACTAACTAACTAACTAACTAACTAACTACATAACTAGCTACATAACTAACTACATAACTAACTACATAACTAACTACATAACTAACTAACTATCATCCTACCTATCTGGAAATGGGCCCCTAGACAGTCCATACCTCACAGAGTATACAGATAAGCTCCATAGACCATGAGATGTTCGACTTCTATTTTTGACTGCCTCAAAGTTGCCACTTCCTCTACTCGTCCACACATTTTATTGAAAATGCGCGCACACACACACACACACACACACACACACACACGCACACGCACACACGCACACACACACACGCAAGCACACACGCACGCACACACTCACTCAAACTGCTGGGCTGCATCTGTGGGACCCTTTTCTCAGAGATGTCCAACCACCCAACTCTCAAACAGCTGAGGGGTCTTCAGGAGAGGCGGGTACTTGAGCTAGGCTGTAAGAAAATCAACTCTGTAGCTGTTATGTCATCATGCTTAGAGAATAGATGTATCCACATCTTTACTGCAACGAGAAACACAACACATTAATAATTTCCAGGCAATTAATAGCATTAAAATCAGTCCTATCACCACCACTATGGGTTTCCAGAAAGCATATTATTAAAACAAACACTAATAGATTACATTCAAGAAAAGGGATCCCATCCCTCCTTATATATATCTCTAGCTTTTTTCTGTAATTCCTTTACTTTATTCATGTGTGCCTCTATGGGGTCATGTGAGTCGTCAATCCAGGTGCAACATTCTTCACCTAGAACAGCACAAGTTCCACCTTCTATTGATAACAGATAATCAAGAGCCATTCTATTTTGGAGGGCAACTTTCCTAACTTGGGCCAACTCTTCATTGATAGCATGGATAGAACTGGAGGTCTCATTAATTATCCCATCCATAATACTAGCATATTTGTTTAACTTATTCGCTTGTTCAATTCCCCAGCCTGTCCAAGAGGGGAACCACATCCTTTTGTAAGCAACTCTCGTTTATATCTAGTCTCCTTAGAGTACATTTCATAAATGTCAGCAATTGAGATGTTTGGACGTTGTCTGATGGCTGGAACAACTCTTCCAATAGTGCAATTACACCATGCTCCCATAGGAAGCCAAGAGTAGGCTCTGTTACCACCAATATAAAATATCACCCTAGGAACTATTTTACCATGACTCCCCAGTCAACTCTGAAACCATCTCATATTGTTATGCACTTTAGTCTTACAGTCCCATTCGTCATCATCTTCTTTGTCAGGACGGGAAAACCTGGGGGCACAAGACACTGTCATAGTTGCACACCAACTTTGGTTATTACAATTACTGTGTACCTCATCACATTTTACATCCTACTTCATATTGAATGGTAATATGGCATTTTTACAATTTGTTTCTCCAACGTGTACCTTAGGTAAATTGACTTTGCGCCCTTTTATTCTGGCTATGTGATCAGCATACATAGGCAATATGCACATAGTGGGTGTTTTGAGTAGGCCAGCAATTTCTAAGTATGTTCCTTCGTCTGGGAGAACATTGTGAGTGGTGTGATCTACATCTATTTCAACATCATAGCTATAGTCTGTGAGATTGAGGTCATTCATTGATATTGGTACACCAGTTAAAGGGATTCCTTTATGACTTGCTGGAACATGAGAACAGATCCAATAGTCAGTGGTATTGGACCTGTAGGGAGAGACCCTGCATTTGCCGAGCCAGGGTCTCAAGGGGGTCCATAGTAGTGTAGGAACCAGGGTAGAAAAGGTATGTGGGCCTGTGATTATGTAATGACTGGGTAGGGAGACGGACAGGTGAGCCCTAATCTAACCGCCACTCAGTCCCTGCCTACTTGCACGGCCCGTCCAGGCGACGACGTACAACTGGGCGACGGTCCCTACGCTCACTATGTGAACGACAAACAAAACAGACAAGGGAACACAGAAGCAAGGGAAGAGGGGCAGTTGCCCACGGAAACACCGTGAGCAACAGAGTAGTAAACGAGCCGAGTCAAACCTGGAGCGAACGCGGTAGCAAAAGCAGAACAGGAGAATAGTCAGTCAAGCAGGGTCAATATAAAGCAGAGGTCAATGGTATTAGCAGGAACAGCAGAGCAAGGAAACACAACAATCACAGGCAAAGGACAGGCAGCAAATGATGGTATAAATAGACCAAGGGCAGGAGCTAGAACAGTCTGGCCAGGCTGTGATAGGTTCTCCCACTCCTCAGCCTACCAGCCTGAGTGGTAGCAGATCGAGTCACTCTATCAGACGTAGGGACAGGTGCAGACTGATTAACCACGGGCATCGGCACAGAAGCTGTGTCTGCCAGATCCTTTACACTATATCATCTATGTCAAACAATCTAAGAAAGATATCTACTGAGCTAGCAGTATGTTTTTTTTTAATGAGGGAGACAAGCCAGGGGCAGCTTCAGGACGCGTCCTTGGATGTACCTAGATGCAGACCCAACACCAGTGTTACACAAGGCCGTCAAGCAACGGGCTGAGAGGTGATCAGGGATCGGTTTTCTCTCATACCCTTGGAATAGCCCTACACCCAATTGCAACAGTGGACAGTAGCTGAATTTTTTTATCAGAGATGTCCAAAGCCCGAGTGCAGGGTGTACCCAAAGGACCTGAACTGACAAACTAAGGTAGACCAATACAGAAACTACATCCAAATATACTTAACATTCGATTTTACTTTTATCCTTCAGCTGCTCAGACAGTGGTTAATAAAAATTTATTGACAAATGCATAAAATTAGAAAAACACTAGAATCCTCTTACTTATCACTGCACTGCCCCACCATGCTTTCTCCGTAGAGGTTCGTCTTGAGGCAGTTTCAATCACTCCACCATAAAGGCCTCTTTCACTCTGATGTGGCGTGCACCAACATCCTCATTCATTCATTCATTCATTCACTTACATATCAAAAGAGGTCAGTACATTTAACAACGGCTTCAGGTTCTTGGGAAACCGCACTCACGACAGAGAACAAAGGGACTGGGGACCAAGAGAGAGCAAATGAGAAAAAGTTTTTTCACTTGTTTGATGGCCCCAGTTCGGTCTCCTGTCCTTGGTTCCCCATCCTGGTTCCGTTCCGGCTGCTTTCGGTTCCTGGTTTTCGGCACCAGAATTGTTGTGGCTAATTTAACGGTGAAACAGCTGCTCCAGATTCATGTATATGTATTTGCTTAACAAGAGGGTTACAGAGAAATGACATACCTATCCTTTTACATGTGAATAAATGGGCAATGCTCCACAGAATAGAAGGGGATTATATAGCTGAACATTTACATAATAATTACAATATTTTCTTTTGAGTTTGCAAAAAACAAAAATGACATTACATACACAATATTTTCTTGGTTTTGCAATTCATTATCTAGGATGATATTCATTTCACGTCGTCATTTCTTCTTGTCTTTTGTCTTCTGTAACAGAAGGGTGTGGAGGGGGTCAAGTCTTTTTTCTTGTCGAGTCAATTTTTGGGTTATTCAGCAGAGTTTTGTCTTACACAAAGCAAAAACATATTTCTCTAACCATCAATTTTATATTGAAGTTAAAATGGAATATAGAACAATCAGGCAAAATGGTGGAGTTAGTTCATTTCTTTCACATAATCATGAAGACCTATTTTTTTTAGTCCTCCTCTAAAACAAATGCCTCAGCTCTGCAACCATTTGATGTGATTATCTCTTTGTTCTTTATTTCATTGATTTTATACGAGTCTGCTCATGGTTTATTTGTCCCACTATTCCTGCCATTTCTTATTAAGACTGCCTTTAATTAAACCATCAAATTCTTTATGTCTCCTATTGGGATAGGAAAACAAATCTCCTCAACCATTATTGATTTTTAACAGCGTGATCAGCTGCTGCATTTTAAGTTTGATCACATACACCAGACTTCTAAATTTATTTAAAGTTTGACAACTACAGTAAATAAAATTTTTGCATTTTTCTTTTTTCTTATTTACAAGCTACACAATAATAGGGTACATTATATGGTCAGTTTAAATGAGTGAATCATTTAGAAGCTCAATAAATTGCTACCGAAAATGACAATGGGGGAAGGGCTGGGTCTAAGTAGCTTGTCAAGATGACACTTAACGTATTTTGGCTCC